>NC_042959.1:71869231-71927935 GCF_901001165.1 Salmo trutta | reverse complement strand
CTACCAGTAGTACCACAGTACTGAGGCTCCATCTCTACCAGTATTAACTACAGTGCTGAGGCTCTACATCTCTACCAGTAGTAACTACAGTACTGAGGCTCTCTATCTCTACCAGTAGTAACTACAGAACTGAGGCTCTCCATCTCTACCAGTAGTAACTACAGTACTGAGGCTCTCCATCTCTACCAGTAGTAACTACAGTACTGAGGCTCTACATCTCTACCAGTAGTAACTACAGCACTGAGGCTCCATCTCTACCAGTAGAAACTGCAGTACTGAGGCTCTATCTCTACCAGTCGTAACTACAGTACTGAGGTTCCATCTCTACCAGTAGTAACTACAGTACTGATGCTCTCTATCTCTACCAGTAGTAACTACAGTACTGAGGCTCTCTATCTCTACTAGTAGTAACTACAGTCCTGAGGCTCTCCATCTCTAGCAGTAGTAACTACAGTACTGAGGCTCTCCATCTCTACCAGTAGTAACTACAGTACTGAGCCTCCATCTCTACTAGTAGTAACTACAGTACTGAAGCTCCATCTCTACCAGTAGTAACTACAGTACTGAGGATCCATCTCTACCAGTAGTAACTACAGTACTGGTGCTCCATCTCTACCAGTAGTAACTACAGTACTGAGGCTCTCCATCTCTACCAGCAGTAACTACAGTACTGAGGCTCTCCATCTCTACCAGTAGTAACTATAGTACTGAGACTCTCCATCTCTACCAGTAGTAACTACAGTACTGAGCTTCTCCAGCTCTACCAGTAATAACTACAGTACTTAGGCATTCCATCTCCACCAGTAGTAACTATAGTACTGAGGCTGCATCTCTTCCAGTAGTAACTACAGTACTGAGACTCCATCTCTACCAGTCGTAACTACAGTACTGAGGCTGCATCTCTACCAGTAGTAACCACAGTACTGAGACTCCATCTCTACCAGTAGTAATTACAGTACTGAGGCCCCATCTCTACCAGTATTAACTACAGTGCTGAGGCTCTCTATCTCTACTAGTAGTAACTACAGTACTGAGGCTCTCCATCTCTACCAGTAGTAACTACAGTACTGAGGCTCCATCTCTACCAGTATTAACTACAGTGCTGAGGCTCTACATCTCTACCAGTAGTAACTACAGTACTGAGGCTCTCTATCTCTACCAGTAGTAACTACAGAACTGAGGCTCCATCTCTACCAGTAGTAACTACAGTACTGAGGCTCCATCTCTACCAGTAGTAAGTTCAGTATGGAGGCTCCATCTCCACCAGTAGTAACTGCAGTACTGAGGCTCCATCTCTACCAGTAGTAACTACAGTACTGAGGCTCCATCTCTACCAGTAGTAACTACAGTACTGGTGCTCCATCTCTACCAGTAGTAACTACAGTACTGAGACTCTCCATCTCTACCAGTAGTAACTACAGTACTGAGATGCTCCAGCTCTACCAGTAGTAACTACAGTTCTGGGGCTCTCCATCTCTACCAGTAGTAACTACAGTACTGAGGCTCTCCATCTCTACCCGTAGAAACTACAGTACTGAGGCTCTCCATCTCTACCAGTACTAACTACAGTACTGAGGCTTTCCATCTCTACCAGTAGTAACTACAGTACTGAGACTCCATCTCTACCAGTAGTAACTACAGTACTGAGGCTCTCCATCTCTACCAGTAGTAACTACAGTACTGAGGCTTTCCATCTCTACCAGTAGTAACTACAGTACTGAGACTCAATCTCTACCAGTAGTAACTACAGTACTGAGGCTCTCCATCTCTACCAGTAGTAACCATAGTACTGAGGCTCTCCATCTCTACCAGTAGTAACTACAGTACTGAGACTCTCCATCTCTACCAGTAGTAACTACAGTACTGAGGCTCTCCATCTCTACCAGTAGTAACTATAGTACTGAGGCTCTCCATCTCTACCAGTAGTAACTATAGTACTGAGACTCTCCAACTCTACCAGTAGTAACTACAGTACTAAGGCTCTCCATCTCTACCAGTAGTAACTATAGTACTGAGGCTCTCCATCTCTACCAGTAGTAACTATAGTACTGAGACTCTCCATCTTTACCAGTAGTATCTACAGTACTGAGGCTCTCCATCTCTACCAGTAGTAACTACAGTACTGAGGATCCATCTCTACTAGTAGTAACTACAGTACTGAAGCTCCATCTCTACCAGTAGTAACTACAGTACTGAGGATCCATCTCTACCAGTAGTAACTACAGTACTGGTGCTCCATCTCCACCAGTAGTAACTGCAGTACTGAGGCTCTCCATCTCTACCAGTAGTAACTACAGTACTGGTGCTCCATCTCTACCAGTAATAACTACAGTACGTAGGCTCTCCATCTCCACCAGTAGTAACTACAGTACTGAGGCACCATCTCTACCAGTAGTAACTACAGTACTGAGGCTGCATCTCTACCAGTAGTAACTACAGTACTGATGCTCTCCATCTCTACCAGTAGTAACTACAGTACTGAGGCTCCATCTCTACCAGTAGTAACTACAGTACTGAGGCTCTCCATCTCTACCAGTAGTAACTACAGTACTGAGCTTCTCCATCTCCACCAGTAGTAACTACAGTACTGAGGCCCCATCTCTACCAGTATTAACTACAGTGCTGAGGCTCTCTATCTCCACTAGTAGTAACTACAGTACTGAGGCTCTCCATCTCTACCAGTAGTAACAACAGTACTGAGGCTCTCTATCTCTACCATTAGTAACTACAGTACTGGTGCTCCATCTCTACCAGTAGTAACTACAGTACTGAGGCTCTCTATCTCTACCAGTAGTAACTACAGTGCTGAGGCTCTCTATCTCCACTAGTAGTAACTACAGTACTGAGGCTCTCCATCTCTACCAGTAGTAACTATAGTACTGAGACTCTCCATCTCTACCAGTAGTAACTACAGTACTGAGCTTCTCCAGCTCTACCACTAGTAACTACAGTACTGAGGCTCTCCATCTCTACCAGTAGTAACTACAGTACTGAGGCTCTCTATCTCTACCAGTAGTAACTACAGTACTGGTGCTCCATCTCTACCAGTAGTAACTACAGTACTGAGGCTCTCTATCTCTACTAGTAGTAACTACAGTACTGAGGCTCTCCATCTCTACCAGTAGTAACTACAGTACTGGTGCTCCATCTCTACCAGTAGTAATTACAGTACTGAGGCTCTCTATCTCTACCAGTAGTAACTACAGTACTGGTGCTCCATCTCTACCAGTAGTAACTACAGTACTGAGGCTCTCCATCTCTACCAGTAGTAACTATAGTACTGAGACTCTCCATCTCTACCAGTAGTAACTACAGTACTGAGCTTCTCCAGCTCTACCAGTAGTAACTACAGTACTGAGGATCTCCATCTCTACCAGTAGTAACTACAGTACTGAGGCTCTCCATCTCTTCCAGTAGTAACTACAGTACTGAGGCTCTCCATCTCTACCAGTAGTAACTACAGTACTGAGGCTTTCCATCTCTACCAGTAGTAACTACAGTAATGAGACTCTCCATCTCTACCAGTAGTAACTACAGTACTGAGGCCCCATCTCTACCAGTAGTAACTACAGTACTGAGGCTCTCCATCTCTACCAGTAGTAACTACAGTACTGGTGCTCCATCTCTACCAGTAGTAACTACAGTACTGAGACTCTCCATCTCTACCAGTAGTAACTACAGTACTGAGATGCTCCAGCTCTACCAGTAGTAACTACAGTTCTGAGGCTCTCAATCTCTACCAGTAGTAACTACAGTACTGAGGCTCTCCATCTCTACCAGTAGTAACTACAGTACTGAGGCTCTCCATCTCTACCAGTACTAACTACAGCTCTGAGGCTTTCCACCTCTACCAATAGTAACTACAGTACTGAGACTCCATCTCTACCAGTAGTAACTACAGTACTGAGGCTCTCCATCTCTACCAGTAGTAACTACAGTACTGAGGCTTTCCATCTCTACCAGTAGTAACTACAGTACTGAGACTCCATCTCTACCAGTAGTAACTACAGTACTGAGGCTCTCCATCTCTACCAGTAGTAACCATAGTACTGAGGCTCTCCATCTCTACCAGTAGTAACTACAATACTGAGACTCTCCATCTCTACCAGTAGTAACTACAGTACTGAGGCTCTCCATCTCTACCAGTAGTAACTATAGTACTGAGGCTCTCCATCTCTACCAGTAGTAACTATAGTACTGAGACTCTCCAACTCTACCAGTAGTAACTATAGTTCTGAAACTATCCATCTCTACCAGTAGTAACTACAGTACTGGTGCGCCATCTCCACCAGTAGTAACTGCAGTACTGAGGCTCTCCATCTCTACCAGTAGTAACTACAGTACTGGTGCTCCATCTCTACCAGTAATAACTACAGTACGTAGGCTCTCCATCTCCACCAGTAGTAACTACAGTACTGAGGCACGATCTCTACCAGTAGTAACTACAGTACTGAGGCTGCATCTCTACCAGTAGTAACTACAGTACTGATGCTCTCCATCTCAACCAGTAGTAACTACAGTACTGAGGCTCCATCTCTACCAGTAGTAACTACAGTACTGAGGCTCTCCATCTCTACCAGTAGTAACTACAGTACTGAGGCTCCATCTCTACCAGTAGTAAGTTCAGTATGGAGGATCCATCTCTACCAGTAGTAACTACAGTACTGACTCTCCATCTCTACCAGTAGTATCTACAGTACTGAGGCTCTCCATCTCTACCAGTAGTAACTACAGTACTGAGTCTCCATCTCTACCAGTAGTAACTACAGTACTGAGGCCCCATCTCTACCAGTAGTAAAAACAGTACTGAGGCCCCATCTCTACCAGTAGTAACTACAGTACTGAGGCCCCATCTCTACCAGTATTAACTACAGTACTGAGGCTCTCTATCTCTACTAGTAGTAACTACAGTACTGAGGCTCTCCATTTCTACCAGTAGTAACTACAGTACTGAGGCTCTCTATCTCTACTAGTAGTAACTACAGTACTGAGACTCTCCATCTCTACCAGTAGTAACTATAGTTCTGAAACTATCCATCTCTAACAGTAGTAACTACAGTACTGAGCTTCTCCAGCTCTACCAGTAGTAACTACAGTACTGAGGCTCTCCATTTCTACCAGTAGTAACTACAGTACTGAGGCTCTCTATCTCTACTAGTAGTAACTACAGTACTGAGGCTCTCCATCTCTACCAGTAGTAACTACAGTACTGAGACTCCATCTCTACCAGTAGTAACTACAGTACTGAGGCTCTCTATCTCTACTAGTAGTAACTACAGTACTGAGACTCTCCATCTCTACCAGTAGTAACTATAGTACTGAAACTCTCCATCTCTACCAGTAGTAACTACAGTACTGAGGCTCTCGATCTCTACCAGTAGTAACTACAGTACTGAGGCTCTCCATCTCTACCAGTAGTAACTACAGTACTGAGGCTCTCCATCTCTACCAGTAGTAACTACAGTACTGAGGCTTTCCATTTCTACCAGTAGTAACTACAGTACTGAGACTCCATCTCTACCAGTAGTAACTACAGTACTGAGGCTCTCCATCTCTACCAGTAGTAACCATAGTACTGAGGCTCTCCATCTCTACCAGTAGTAACGACAGTACTGAGGCTCTCTATCTCTACTAGTAGTAACTACAGTACTGAGACTCTCCATCTCTACCAGTAGTAACTATAGTACTGAAACTATCCATCTCTAACAGTAGTAACTACAGTACTGAGCTTCTCCAGCTCTACCAGTAGTAACTACAGTACTGAGGCTCTCCATCTCTACCAGTAGTAACTACAGTACTGAGGCTCTCCATCTCTACCAGTAGTAACAACAGTACTGAGGCTCTCCATCTCTACCAGTAGTAACTACAGTACTGAGACTCCATCTCTACCAGTAGTAACTACAGTACTGAGGCTCTCTATCTCTACTAGTAGTAACTACAGTACTGAGACTCTCCATCTCTACCAGTAGTAACTATAGTACTGAGGCTCTCCATCTCTACCAGTAGTAACTATAGTACTGAGACTCTCCATCTCTACCAGTAGTAACTACAGTACTAAGGCTCTCCATCTCTACCAGTAGTAACTATAGTACTGAGGCTCTCCATCTCTACCAGTAGTAACTATAGTACTGAGACTCTCCATCTTTACCAGTAGTATCTACAGTACTGAGGCTCTCCATCTCTACCAGTAGTAACTACAGTACTGAGGCTCTCCATCTCTACCAGTAGTAACTACAGTACTGAGGCTCCATCTCTACTAGTAGTAACTACAGTACTGAAGCTCCATCTCTACCAGTAGTAACTACAGTACTGAGGATCCATCTCTACCAGTAATAACTACAGTACTGGTGCTCCATCTCCACCAGTAGTAACTGCAGTACTGAGGCTCTCCATCTCTACCAGTAGTAACTACAGTACTGGTGCTCCATCTCTACCAGTAATAACTACAGTACGTAGGCTCTCCATCTCCACCAGTAGTAACTACAGTACTGAGGCACCATCTCTACCAGTAGTAACTACAGTACTGAGGCTGCATCTCTACCAGTAGTAACTACAGTACTGATGCTCTCCATCTCTACCAGTAGTAACTACAGTACATTTACATTACATTTAAGTCATTTAGCAGACGCTCTTATCCAGAGCGACTTACAAATTGGTGCATTCACCTATAATATCCAGTAGAACAACCACTTTACAATAGTGCATCTAAATCTTTTAAGGGGGGGGGTTAGAAGGATTACTTTATCTTATCCCAGGTATTCCTTAAAGAGGTGGTGTTTCAGGTGTCTCCGGAAGGTGGTGATTGACTCCGCTGTCCTGGCATCGTGAGGGAGCTTGTTCCACCATTGGGGTGCCAGAGCAGCGAACAGTTTTGACTGGGCTGAGCGGGAACTGTGCTTCCTCAGAGGTAGGGAGGCGAGCAGGCCAGAGGTGGATGAACGCAGTGCCCTTGTTTGGGTGTAGGGCCTGATCAGAGCCTGAAGGTACGGAGGTGCCGTTCCCCTCACAGCTCCGTAGGCAAGCACCATGGTCTTGTAGCGGATGCGAGCTTCAACTGGAAGCCAGTGGAGAGAGCGGAGGAGCGGGGTGACGTGAGAGAACTTGGGAAGGTTGAACACCAGACGGGCTGCGGCGTTCTGGATGAGTTGTAGGGGTTTGATGGCACAGGCAGGGAGCCCAGCCAACAGCGAGTTGCAGTAATCCAGACGGGAGATGACAAGTGCCTGGATTAGGACCTGCGCCGCTTCCTGTGTGAGGCAGGGTCGTACTCTGCGAATGTTGTAGAGCATGAACCTACAGGATCGGGTCACCGCCTTGATGTTAGTGGAGAACGACAGGGTGTTGTCCAGGATCACGCCAAGGTTCTTAGCACTCTGGGAGGAGGACACAAGGGAGTTGTCAACCGTGATGGCGAGATCATGGAACGGGCAGTCCTTCCCCGGGAGGAAGAGCAGCTCCGTCTTGCCGAGGTTCAGCTTGAGGTGGTGATCCGTCATCCACACTGATATGTCTGCCAGACATGCAGAGATGCGATTCGCCACCTGGTTGTCAGAAGGGGGAAAGGAGAAGATTAATTGTGTGTCGTCTGCATAGCAATGATAGGAGAGACCGTGTGAGGATATGACAGAGCCAAGTGACTTGGTGTATAGCGAGAATAGGAGAGGGCCTAGAACAGAGCCCTGGGGGACACCAGTGGTGAGAGCACGTGGTGCGGAGACAGATTCTCGCCACGCCACCTGGTAGGAGCGACCTGTCAGGTAGGACGCAATCCAAGCGTGGGCCGCGCCGGAGATGCCCAGCTCGGAGAGGGTGGAGAGGAGGATCTGATGGTTCACAGTATCAAAGGCAGCAGATAGGTCTAGAAGGATGAGAGCAGAGGACAGAGAGTTAGCTTTAGCAGTGCGGAGAGCCTCCGTGACACAGAGAAGAGCAGTCTCAGTTGAATGCCCAGTCTTGAAACCTGACTGATTAGGATCAAGAAGGTCGTTCTGAGAGAGATAGCAGGAGAGCTGGCCAAGGACGGCACGTTCAAGAGTTTTGGAGAGAAAAGAAAGAAGGGATACTGGTCTGTAGTTGTTGACATCGGAGGGATCGAGTGTAGGTTTTTTCAGAAGGGGTGCAACTCTCGCTCTCTTGAAGACGGAAGGGACGTAGCCAGCGGTCAAGGATGAGTTGATGAGCGAGGTGAGGTAGGGGAGAAGGTCTCCGGAAATGGTCTGGAGAAGAGAGGAGGGGATAGGGTCAAGTGGGCAGGTTGTTGGGCGGCCGGCCGTCACAAGACGCGAGATTTCATCTGGAGAGAGAGGGGAGAAAGAGGTCAAAGCACAGGGTAGGGCAGTGTGAGCAGGACCAGCGGTGTCGCTTGACTTAGCAAACGAGGATCGGATGTCGTCAACCTTCTTTTCAAAATGGTTGACGAAGTCATCCGCAGTGAGGGAGGAGGGGGGGGGAGGAGGATTCAGGAGGGAGGAGAAGGTAGCAAAAAGCTTCCTAGGGTTAGAGGCAGATGCTTGGAATTTAGAGTGGTAGAAAGTGGCTTTAGCAGCAGAGACAGAAGAGGAAAATGTAGAGAGGAGGGAGTGAAAGGATGCCAGGTCCGCAGGGAGGCGAGTTTTCCTCCATTTCCGCTCGGCTGCCCGGAGCCCTGTTCTGTGAGCTCGCAGTGAGTCGTCGAGCCACGGAGCAGGAGGGGAGGACCGAGCCGGCCTGGAGGATAGGGGACAGAGAAAATCAAAGGATGCAGAGAGGGAGGAGAGGAGGGTTGAGGAGGCAGAATCAGGAGATAGGTTGGAGAAGGTTTGAGCAGAGGGAAGAGATGATAGGATGGGAGAGGAGAGAGTAGCGGGAGAGAGAGAGCGAAGGTTGGGACGGCGCAATACCATCCGAGTAGGGGCAGAGTGAGAAGTTTTTGATGAGAGCGAGAGGGAAAAGGATACAAGGTAGTGGTCGGAGACTTGGAGGGGAGTTGCAATGAGATTAGTGGAAGAACAGCATCTAGTAAAGATGAGGTCAAGCGTATTGCCTGTCTTGTGAGTAGGGGGGGAAGGTGAGAGGGTGAGGTCAAAAGAGGAGAGGAGTGGAAAGAAGGAGGCAGAGAGGAATGAGTCGAAGGTAGACGTGGGGAGGTTAAAGTCACCCAGAACTGTGAGAGGTGAGCCATCCTCAGGAAAGGAACTTATCAAGGCGTCAAGCTCATTGATGAACTCTCCAAGGGAACCTGGAGGGCGATAAATGATGAGGATGTTAAGCTTGAAAGGGCTGGTAACTGTGACAGCATGGAATTCAAATGAGGAGATAGACAGATGGGTCAGGGGAGAAAGAGAGAATGTCCACTTGGGAGAGATGAGGATTCCAGTG
This sequence comes from Salmo trutta, assembly GCF_901001165.1. Lineage (NCBI taxonomy): Eukaryota > Metazoa > Chordata > Actinopteri > Salmoniformes > Salmonidae > Salmo > Salmo trutta. The sequence continues at coordinate 71,918,578 of NC_042959.1, read as the reverse complement.
CCACCACCCCGCTGGCTCGATGCTCTAGGGGTATGCGAGAACACGTGGGCAGACGAGGAGAGAGCAGTAGGAGTAGCAGTGTTATCTGTGGTGATCCATGTTTCCGTCAGCGCCAGGAAGTCTAGGGACTGGAGGGTAGCATAGGCTGAGATGAACTCAGCCTTGTTGGCCGCAGACCGGCAGTTCCAGAGGCTGCCGGAGACCTGGAACTCCACGTGGGTCGTGCGCGCTGGGACCACCAGGTTAGAGTGGCAGCGGCCACGCGGTGTGGAGCGTTTGTATGGCCTGTGCAGAGGGGAGAGAACAGGGATAGACAGACACATAGTTGACAAGCTACAGAAGAGGCTACGCTAATGCAAAGGAGATTGGAATGACAAGTGGACTACACGTCTCGAATGTTCAGAAAGTTAAGCTTACGTTGCAAAAAATCTTATTGACTAAAATGACACAGTACTGCTGGCTGGTGGAGTAGGCTAGCTAGCAGTGGCTGCGTTGTTGACTTTGTTTGAACGTGTAGCTGGCTAGGTGTAGCTGGCTAGGTGACCTCGATAGTTTCAGTACTACACCTTGTCATGAAACAAAAGCAACTTTGTAGCTAGCTAACATAACACTAATCAAGACGTTCCTTTGTAATGTATTTAGTTTCTACAGTGTTACTCGTCGGTAATAGTTGGCTGGGTTTGGAAAAATGGCGTCGCGGGGGACGGCAATAGCTGTCTAGCTAACCTCGGTAATTACTAAACTACACAATTATCAAGCTATGACAAAGACAACTATGTAGCTAGCTAGCCAACACTGCACTAGTCAAATCGTTCCGTTGTAAAGTATTAGTATCTACAGCGCTGCTAGTCGGTAACGGTTGGCTAGCTGTTGGCTAGCTAGCTAGCAGTGGGTTAATGATGACTAGGTGTGTTGACTACGTCTGGCGTCGCGGCTGGCTAGTTACTAATAATTACTCTAAACTACGCAATTATCTTAGATGCAAAGACAGCTCAGACAACTATGTAGCTGGCTCACTAACACTACACTAATCAAGTCCTTCCGTTGTAAAGTATTAGTGTCTACAGCGCTGCTAGTCGGTAACGGTTGGCTAGCTAGCTAGCAGTGGGTTAATGAAGACTAGGTGTGTTGACTAAGTCTGGCGTCGAGTCGCGGCTGGCTAGTTACTAATAATTACTCTAAACTACACAATTATCTTAGATGCAAAGACAGCAAAGACAACTATGTAGCTGGCTCACTAACACTACACTAGTCAAGTCGTTCCGTTGTAATGTAATAGATTCTACAGTGCTGCTAGTCGGTGGAAGTTGGCTGGTTGGCTAGCTAGCAGTGTTGACTAGCTAGCTAGCAGTGATGACTACGTTAGGAGGACGAAGATAGCTAACTTCGATAATTACTCTAAGCTACACGATTATCTTTGATACAAAGACGGCTATGTAGCTAGCTAAGAAAAAATTGCTCAGATCAAACAAATCAAACCGTTGTAAATTAGTGAAGTGTAATATTACCTGTGGAGTGAAGCGTAGTGCGACTGCTCGCTCCAAACCGGACAGTACTGATGCTCCATCTCTACCAGTAGTAACTACAGTACTGAGGCTCTCCATCTCTACCAGTAGTAACTACAGTACTGAGCTTCTCCATCTCCACCAGTAGTAACTACAGTACTGAGGCTCCATCTCTACCAGTAGTAACTACAGTACTGAGGCTCTCCATCTCTACCAGTAGTAACTACAGTACTGAGGCTCCATCTCTACCAGTAGTAAGTTCAGTATGGAGGATCCATCTCTACCAGTAGTAACTACAGTACTGAGGCTCCATCTCTACCAGTAGTAACTACAGTACTGAGGCTCTCCATCTCTACCAGTAGTAACTACAGAACTGAGGCTCCATCTCTACCAGTAGTAACTACAGTACTGAGGCTCCATCTCTACCAGTAGTAACTACAGTACTGAGGCTCCATCTCCACCAGTAGTAACTACAGTACTGAGGCTCCATCTCTACCAGCTGTAACTACAGTACTGAGGCTCTCCATCTCTACCAGTAGTAACTACAGTACTGAGGCTCCATCTCTACCAGTAGTAACTACAGTACTGAGGCTCTCCATCTCTACCAGTAGTAACTACAGTACTGAGGCTCCATCTCCACCAGTAGTAACTACAGTACTGAGGCTCCATCTCTACCAGTAGTAACTACAGTACTGAGGCTCTCCATCTCTACCAGTAGTAACTACAGTACTGAGGCTCCATCTCTACTAGTAGTAACTACAGAACTGAGGCTCCATCTCTACCAGTAGTAACTACAGTACTGAGGCTCTCTATCTCTACCAGTAGTAACTACAGTACTGAGGCTCCATCTCTACCAGTAGTAACTACAGAACTGAGGTTCTCCATCTCTACCAGTAGTAACTACAGTACTGAGGCTCCATCTCTACCAGTAGTAACTACAGTACTGAGGCTCCATCTCTACCAGTAGTAACTACAGTACTGAGGCTCCATCTCCACCAGTAGTAACTACAGTACTGAGGCTCCATCTCTACCAGTAGTAACTACAGAACTGAGGTTCTCCATCTCTACCAGTAGTAACTACAGTACTGAGGCTCCATCTCTACCAGTAGTAACTACAGTACTGAGGCTCCATCTCTACCAGTAGTAACTACAGTACTGTGGCTCTCCATCTCTACCAGTAGTAACTACAGCACTGAGACTCTCCATCTCTACCAGTAGTAACTACAGTACTGAGGCTCTCCATCTCTACCAGTAGTAACTACAGCACTGAGGCTCTCCATCTCTACCAGTAGTAACTACATTACTGAGGTTCTCCATCTCTACCAGTAGTAACTACAGTACTGAGGCTCTCCATCTCTACCAGTAGTAACTACAGTACTGAGGCTCCATCTCTACCAGTAGTAACTACAGTACTGAGGCTCTCCATCTCTACCAGTAGTAACTACAGTACTGAGGCTCCATCTCCACCAGTAGTAACTACAGTACTGAGGCTCCATCTCTACCAGTAGTAACTACAGTACTGAGGCTCCATCTCTACCAGTAGTAACTACAGAACTGAGGCTCCATCTCTACCAGTAGTAACTACAGTACTGAGGCTCTCTATCTCTACCAGTAGTAACTACAGTACTGAGGCTCCATCTCTACCAGTAGTAACTACAGAACTGAGGTTCTCCATCTCTACCAGTAGTAACTACAGTACTGAGGCTCCATCTCTACCAGTAGTAACTACAGTACTGAGGCTCCATCTCTACCAGTAGTAACTACAGAACTGAGGTTCTCCATCTCTACCAGTAGTAACTACAGTACTGAGGCTCCATCTCTACCAGTAGTAACTACAGTACTGAGGCTCCATCTCTACCAGTAGTAACTACAGTACTGAGGCTCCATCTCCACCAGTAGTAACTACAGTACTGAGGCTCCATCTCTACCAGTAGTAACTACAGAACTGAGGTTCTCCATCTCTACCAGTAGTAACTACAGTACTGAGGCTCCATCTCTACCAGTAGTAACTACAGTACTGAGGCTCCATCTCTACCAGTAGTAACTACAGTACTGTGGCTCTCCATCTCTACCAGTAGTAACTACAGCACTGAGACTCTCCATCTCTACCAGTAGTAACTACAGTACTGAGGCTCTCCATCTCTACCAGTAGTAACTACAGCACTGAGGCTCTCCATCTCTACCAGTAGTAACTACATTACTGAGGTTCTCCATCTCTACCAGTAGTAACTACAGTACTGAGGTTCTCCATCTCTACCAGTAGTAACTACATTACTGAGGTTCTCCATCTCTACCAGTAGTAACTACATTACTGAGGTTCTCCATCTCTACCAGTAGTAACTACAGTACTGAGGCTCTCCATCTCTACCAGTAGTAACTACAGTACTGAGTCTGGCTCTCCCAGGGTGGTGGTTTGTCTACACATGCCCTTCATGCCAGCCTTGCTGTGTGTGTGGTCCTGGACTATAACTCAGATAATATATACCTTTATGAAACAGTTGAAGACAGTGGAAACACACACTTTGCCAAGAATGAAACAGTTGACATGGACACACTCACACAGCTGAATGCCTCTCATTCCAGAAGTAATTTCCACCTCTCCATCCCTATAAGTCAAACACAGGTTTTAATTCATTTAATTCATTTGCAGTGTTTGATACATTTGCAGTGTTTAGATACTACTGCACTGTTGGAGCTAGGATCACAAGCATTTCACTACACCTGCAATAACATGTGTACAATTTGATTTGATTAATTTGCAGTGTTTGATTCATGTAAGTAAGCATTTCACGGTCAGGTCTACACCTGTTGTATTCGGTACATTTCACAAGTAACATTTGATTTGATCTGCAGTGTATGATTCATCTGCAGTGTATGATTCATCTGCAGTGTATGATTCATCGGCAGTGTTTGATTCATCTGCAGTGTTTGATTCATGTTGTTATTTCTGAAACAGAAAAAAAGACAGATGGAATACGCAATATAACTTAGCAGTTTATTCGATAATTTACACTTTCTCTTCTATCAAACTGTAAAAACAGTAGAGAATATAAAGAAAGAATAACATAGTCCAATGTTTCTCAGAAAGGGACACTTCTTTGGTCTCTGCATGAGGACATTTGTGGAAAGCCTGTGTGTGTGTGTGTGTGTGTGTGTGTGTGTGTGTGTGTGTGTGTGTGTGTGTGTATGTGTGTGTGTGTGTTACTGAGTGCTGTGTGAGATGGTGGACTGGAAGGTGAAGGAGATGTGGTTTCGTGCGTGGTCCAGGTAAGCATCTCTGAAGGTGTGTGTGTCCCCTGCAAAGTGTCTCCACTGCATCAGCTCTGACATGCTCAGATGCTTCTGCCCCGCCCCACCACGGTCACCTTGACGACCCAGCTGACACGGCCTATCAGACGCAGGCGCCTCATCCTCGCCTTCTTCTATAATACACACAAGAAACACACTAAATAAAAACACAAGCAGACAACGGGTGTAATTTTATATCTATCTATCTATCTATCTATCTATATATATATATATATATATATCTATATACACTGCTCAAAAAAATTAAGGGAACACTAAAATAACACATCCTAGATCTGAATGAATGAAATAATCTTATTAAATACTTTTTTCTTTACATAGTTGAATGTGCTGACAACAAAATCACACAAAAATAATCAATGGAAATCCAATTTATCAACCCATGGAGGTCTGGATTTGGAGTCACACTCAAAATTAAAGCGGAAAACCACACTACAGGCGGATCCAATTTTGATGTAATGTCCTTAAAACAAGTCAAAATGATGCTCAGTAGTGTGTGTGGCCTCCACGTGCCTGTATGACCTCCCTACAACGCCTGGGCATGCTCCTGATGAGGTGGCGGATGGTCTCCTGAGGGATCTCCTCCCAGACCTGGACTAAAACATCCGCCAACTCCTGGACAGTCTGTGGTGCAACGTGGCGTTGGTGGATGGAGCGAGACATGATGTCCCAGATGTGCTCAATTGGATTCAGGTCTGGGGAACGGGCGGGCCAGTCCATAGCATCAATGCCTTCCTCTTGCAGGAACTGCTGACATACTCCAGCCACGTGAGGTCTAGCATTGTCTTGCATTAGGAGGAACCCAGGGCCAACTGCACCAGCATAAGGTCTCACAAGGGGTCTGAGGATCTCATCTCGGTACCTAATGGCAGTCAGGCTACCTCTGGCGAGCACATGGAGGGCTGTGCGGCCCCCCAAAGAAATGCCACCCCACACCATGACTGACCCACCACCAAACCGGTCATGCTGGAGGATGTTGCAGGCAGCAGAACGTTCTCCACGGCGTCTCCAGACTCTGTCACGTCTGTCACGTGCTCAGTGTGAACCTGCTTTCATCTGTGAAGAGTACAGGGCACCAGTGGCAAATTTGCCAATCTTGGTGTTCTCTGGCAAATGCCAAACGTCCTGCACGGTGTTGGGCTGTAAGCACAACCCCCACCTGTGGACGTCGGACCCTCATACCACCCTCATGGAGTCTGTTTCTGACCGTTTGAGCAGACACATGCACATTTGTGGCCTGCTGGAGGTCATTTTGCAGGGCTCTGGCAGTGCTCCTCCTGCTCCTCCTTGCACAAAGGCGGAGGTAGCGGTCCTGCTGCTGGGTTGTTGCCCTCTTACGGCCTCCTCCACGTCTCCTGATGTACTGGCCTGTCTCCTGGTAGAGCCTCCATGCTCTGGACACTACGCTGACAGACACAGCAAACCTTCTTGCCACAGCTCGCATTGATGTGCCATCCTGGATGAGCTGCACTACCTGAGCCACTTGTGTGGGTTGTAGACTCCGTCTCATGATACCACTAGAGTGAAAGCACCGCCAGCATTCAAAAGTGACCAAAACATCAGCCAGGAATCATAGGAACTGAGAAGTGGTCTGTGGTCCCCACCTGCAGAACCACTCCTTTATTGGGGGTGTCTTGCTAATTGCCTATAATTTCCACCTGTTGTCTATTCCATTTGCACAACAGCATGTAAAATTTATTGTCAATCAGTGTTGCTTCCTAAGTGGACAGTTTGATTTCACAGAAGTGTGATTGACTTGGAGTTACATTGTGTTGTTTAAGTGTTTCCTTTATTTTTTTGAGCAGTGTATATATATATATATATATATATATATATTACCTGGGGCTGATCCGTCCATACTGCAGCTGCAGTGTAGCGTCCGTCAGGCTGAAGAGATCTCGCAGCTCATTGGAGGAGAAGCTGGTGTGCTCCGCCCCTTTCCCCAAGTCCACCACTGTCCCAGAAAGCCCCTGTTTGGACACCTGCCTCTGGAAGATACGCTCCTCTATGGTACCTGCAGTGAGCAGGCGGTAGATGTGAACAGTCTTCTTCTGTCCGTCTCTCCACACTCGTGCCATTGCCTGGAGGGGGACAGACACACACACATCAGCCCAACTATCACATCAGGAGGAAGGCCTCTTCCTCATCATCACTCCTCCAAGAGCATAGCAGGTACTGACCGACCAGTAATGTGTACATGTGTGTTTCAGATGTGAACGAAACATACACTAATGGTGGTGGTGTGTGTGTGTGTGTGTGTGTGTGTGTGTGTGTGTGTGTACCTGTATATCGTTGGCAGTCGATGTCGTATAGGACCAGGTGGGAGGCGCTGATCAGGTTAAGCCCCACCCCTCCGGCTTTAGAACTCAGGAGGAAGAGGAAGTGGGCGGAGTGAGGGCTGTTGAAGTTGTCCACCAATCGCTGCCTCTGGATGGTGGGGGTGTTGCCGTCCAGGTGACAGTAGGTGTAGTCCAGGTGGACACACAGGTCCTGGAGTAGGTCTAATGTCTGAGTGTAGTTGGACACCAACACCACCCTGTACACACACACACACACACACACACATACACACGATCAAGATCATCTCACGGTTATGTGCCAGAGTATGAGTGTCACGGCTGTCGAAAGGATCGGACCAAAGTGCAGCGTGGTTGTAGTTCCACATTTTATTAAATCCATGAAACTTTGCAAAACATAAATAACTGAATTTGACAAAACAACAAACCGTGACGCAGAGAGAAACAAACACTACTCAAAATATAATAACCCACAAAAACCCAGGAAGAAAAACCCCTAATTAAATATGATCTCCAATCAGAGACAACGAGGACCAGCTGCCTCCAATTGGAGATCAACCCAAAAAACAACAACATAGAAATAGAAAAACTAGAACTTAAACATAGAAATAGAAAACATAGAAAAACACAAAACACCCCATGTCACGCCCTGACCTACTCTACCATAGAAAATAACCTCTTACTATGGTCAGGACGTGACAATGAGTGCGTCAACCATAGAATTAGAATGGACATGAACCTTCTTATGATGGTCTAAAGGTCAGCCATGTTGGTCAGGGAGTTCTGTGATAAGATGTTGTGATAAGATATTGTATAAAGTAATGCATTTTAAGAATTTATCTGCACTGTGTTTGTTAGCCAGCCAGTTTTAGAGGAATGATTCTATAAATGTTTCTAATTAACTGCCAATATGCCAACATTCCATTGAAACAACACAGTCAATCAGTTGATGATGGGACTGAGACAAGTTGTAAATGCAACAAGTACTGATATTGTGTCATATAACTCACAGCTTTCCAAGAAAACTAAAATGTTGACATTTATGGTCTGTTTACATATATTTCAAAGGCTATTTATACAGAAAATGTGTATAAAATCCATATAAATTGTATTTATAATTATATGACAATATTTTAGGTTGAAAGTAATTCTATTACACAATTTCTGATATCACATGCTTTGCTTTTTTTTCCTCTATAAGAAACATCTGGATTCTGCCTCTACTGCCATTCATTCCAATTAGACAGGTTTGGATTTCTCCTTGGCCAATATGGCTGCCATTTCACCCCATTCTGGAACTTTGAGGGTTTATGACAGCCCATCTAGTAATGTAATAGGATCCGTATGGTGTCAACAAACCAATGCCAGTGTGGCCGAATCCCTTGACGAACTTCATACAAACACGTACACACAGACACACGCACAGACCTGTCAGTAGGGCTGAGGTGGCGAATAGTGGTCAGTAGGTCAGACAGGACCAGTAGTTTCCCTGAGTCAGCTGTACTGAAGCCCCCAGAAGAGTAAGACTCTGGAAAGACACCTCTTAGCCCTTCATACAGAGAACCCTCTGCTGAGCCGCCATCAGAACGCTCCTGGAACACACAATCATCACCATCATCATTGTTGTCATCATCTTCATCATGTCTTTGTGTCTCATACCTGTACAGCGGAGTAGAGCAGTCCTGGGTGGTTGCAGAGCTTTTTCAGGCTGGTGATGCAGGCGAGGTGTGTGTGAGTCTGTGTCTGTGTCGACCCCAGTAGACAGGCTCGGATGACACGGTGCGAGAGGAGAGCCTGGTACAGTTCCTGCTGCAAGGGGGAGGGGCTACAGAACACTGTCCAATCAAGACGAGGCGGCAGGTAGCGGTTAATGATCTCTTGGGTCCGCCTCAGAATAAACAGACCAGTCAGACGAGAGAGCTCAGCCGCTCGCTCCTCCCCCAAAACTCTCTCCTCCTACAGGGAGAGATATAGAGAAGGAATGAAGGGAGGGAAAGAGATGGGGACAGTACCTCAGTGCAGGAGGGCTGTCGGGAGCGTACAATAGAGATAGTGTAGAGGTATAGAGATAGAGAGTGTAGATGGGTAATATACCTCAGTGCAGGAGGGCTGTCGGGAGCGTACAATAGAGAGATAGTGTAGAGGTATAGAGATAGAGAGTGTAGATGGGTAATATACCTCAGTGCAGGAGGGCTGTCGGGAGCGTACAATAGAGAGATAGTGTAGAGGTATAGAGATAGAGAGTGTAGATGGGTAATATACCTCAGTGCAGGAGGGCTGTTGTGAGCGTACAATAGAGAGATAGTGTAGAGGTATAGAGATAGAGAGTGTAGATGGGTAATATACCTCAGTGCAGGAGGGCTGTCGGGAGCGTACAATAGAGAGATAGTGTAGAGGTATAGAGATAGAGAGTGTAGATGGGTAATATACCTCAGTGCAGGAGGGCTGTCGGGAGCGTACAATAGAGAGATAGTGTAGAGGTATAGAGATAGAGAGTGTAGATGGGTAATGTACCTCAGTGCAGGAGGGCTGTTGTGAGCGTACAATAGAGAGATAGTGTAGAGGTATAGAGATAGAGAGTGTAGATGGGTAATGTACCTCAGTGCAGATGGGCTGTCGGGAGCGGAGGATTGGCTCCTCATACACCTTCCTGTAGGCAGCAGACGACCCCAGAATGCCCGGGTTCACAAACTCTATGATGGCATAGAACTCCTGCAGGTCATTCTGGACATTAGTACCTACAGTACAGCACACACAATATATCAGAAAACACTAGGAGAAAGTATACGGTCAATAAAACAGAGGGCTGTGTGTGTACCTGTCAGAATAACTCTGCGTGTACAGCTGAGACCACTGAGGGCAGAGGAAGTCTTGATGCTGCTGTTCTTCAACCTGTGACCCTCATCACAGATCACCAGCCCAAACTCCAGCTTCTGTACCTACACACACACACACACACAGAACGTTATGATGTCCCATGAGTGTATCATCCATCGTACTCCTAATCTGTGTCATTTAGGAGTTGAGGTGTAATTCAACAGTGTTGTAACACTGGTACTTCCCCCTGTTAGATAAGCTGCTGTGAACCAACTCACCACCTCCAGAGAGCGGAGCAGCATCTCATAGCTGATCACCAATACACTGTGGAGAGGAGACGCTGCAAACAGCTCCACCCTGTGGTCCTAATGACAACACAACACGGAACACACACATCACCATATGGATCAGAAACAGCAATTCAGGGAAACACATCCCCCTCTTCCTCCAAACACACCCTACCTGGTTAACAGTGTAGACGCTGATCAAACACACCCCTACCTGGTTAACAGACGCTGATCAAACACACCCCTACATGGTTAACAGACGCTGATCAAACACACCCTACCTGGTTAACAGACGCTGATCAAACACACCCTACCTGGTTAACAGTGTAGACGCTAATCAAACACACCCTACCTGGTTAACAGACGCTGATCAAACACACCCCTACCTGGTTAACAGTGTAGACGCTGATCAAACACACCCTACCTGGTTAACAGACGCTGATCAAACACACCCTACCTGGTTAACAGACGCTGATCAAACACACCCTACCTGGTTAACAGTGTAGACGCTAATCAAACACACCCCTACCTGGTTAACAGACGCTGATCAAACACACCCCTACCTGGTTAACAGACGCTGATCAAACACACCCCTACATGGTTAACAGACGCTGATCAAACACACCCCTACCTGGTTAACAGACGCTGATCAAACACACCCTACCTGGTTAACAGTGTAGACGCTGATCAAACACACCCTACCTGGTTAACAGACGCTGATCAAACACACCCTACCTGGTTAACAGACGCTGATCAAACACACCCCTACCTGGTTAACAGTGTAGATGCTGATCAAACACACCCTACCTGGTTAACAGACGCTGATCAAACACACCCCTACCTGGTTAACAGTGTAGATGCTGATCAAACACACCCCTACCTGGTTAACAGACGCTGACCAAACACACCCTACCTGGTTAACAGACGCTGACCAAACACACGCTGATCAAACACACCCCTACCTGGTTAACAGACGCTGACCAAACACACGCTGATCAAACACACCCTACCTGGTTAACAGACGCTGATCAAACACACCCTACCTGGTTAACAGACACTGATAAAACACACCCTACCTGGTTAACAGACGCTGATCAAACACACCCCTACCTGGTTAACAGTGTAGATGCTGATCAAACACACCCCTACCTGGTTAACAGACGCTGATCAAACACACCCCTACCTGGTTAACAGTGTAGATGCTGATCAAACACACCCTACCTGGTTAACAGACGCTGACCAAACACACCCTACCTGGTTAACAGACGCTGATCAAACACACCCCTACTTGGTTAACAGTGTAGACGCTGATCAAACACACCCTACCTGGTTAACAGTGTAGCCGCTGATCAAACACACCCTACCTGGTTAACAGACGCTGATCAAACACACCCTACCTGGTTAACAGTGTAGACGCTGATCAAACACACCCCTACCTGGTTAACAGTGTAGACGCTGATCAAACACACCCCTACCTGGTTAACAGACGCTGATCAAACACACCCTACCTGGTTAACAGTGTAGACACCGATCAAACACACCCTACCTGGTTAACAGACGCTGATCAAACACACCCTACCTGGTTAACAGTGTAGCCGCTGATCAAACACACCCCTACCTGGTTAACAGTGTAGACGCTGATCAAACACACCCTACCTGGTTAACAGTGTAGACGCTGATCAAACATACCCTACCTGGTTAACAGTGTAGACGCTGATCAAACACACCCTACCTGGTTAACAGTGTAGACGCTGATCAAACACACCCTACCTGGTTAACAGTGTAGACACTGATCAAACACAGCCCTACCTGGTTAACAGACGCTGATCAAACACACCGCTACCTGGTTAACAGTGTAGACGCTGATCAAACACACCCCTACCTGGTTAACAGACGCTGATCAAACACACCCCTACCTGGTTAACAGTGTAGATGCTGATCAAACACACCCCTACCTGGTTAACAGACGCTGACCAAACACACCCTACCTGGTTAACAGACGCTGACCAAACACACCCTACCTGGTTAACAGACGCTGATCAAACACACCCCTACCTGGTTAACAGAGTAGATGCTGATCAAACACACCCCTACCTGGTTAACAGACGCTGACCAAACACACCCTACCTGGTTAACAGCCGCTGATCAAACACACCCCTACTTGGTTAACAGTGTAGACGCTGATCAAACACACCCTACCTGGTTAACAGTGTAGCCGCTGATCAAACACACCCTACCTGGTTAACAGTGTAGCCGCTGATCAAACACACCCCTACCTGGTTAACAGTGTAGACGCTGATCAAACACACCCTACCTGGTTAACAGTGTAGACGCTGATCAAACATACCCTACCTGGTTAACAGTGTAGACGCTGATCAAACACACCCTACCTGGTTAACAGTGTAGACGCTGATCAAACACACCCTACCTGGTTAACAGACGCTGATCAAACACACCCTACCTGGTTAACAGTGTAGATGCTGATCAAACACACCCCTACCTGGTTAACAGACGCTGATCAAACACACCGCTACCTGGTTAACAGTGTAGACGCTGATCAAACACACCCCTACCTGGTTAACAGACCCTGATCAAACACACCCCTACCTGGTTAACAGTGTAGATGCTGATCAAACACACCCCTACCTGGTTAACAGACGCTGACCAAACACACCCTACCTGGTTAACAGACGCTGACCAAACACACCCTACCTGGTTAACAGACGCTGATCAAACACACCCCTACCTGGTTAACAGAGTAGATGCTGATCAAACACACCCCTACCTGGTTAACAAACACTGATAAAACACACCCTACCTGGTTAACAGACGCTGATCAAACACACCCCTACCTGGTTAACAGTGTAGATGCTGATCAAACACACCCCTACCTGGTTAACAGACGCTGATCAAACACACCCCTACCTGGTTAACAGTGTAGATGCTGATCAAACACACCCCTACCTGGTTAACAGACGCTGACCAAACACACCCTACCTGGTTAACAGCCGCTGATCAAACACACCCCTACTTGGTTAACAGTGTAGACGCTGATCAAACACACCCTACCTGGTTAACAGTGTAGCCGCTGATCAAACACACCCTACCTGGTTAACAGTGTAGCCGCTGATCAAACACACCCCTACCTGGTTAACAGTGTAGACGCTGATCAAACACACCCTACCTGGTTAACAGTGTAGACGCTGATCAAACATACCCTACCTGGTTAACAGTGTAGACGCTGATCAAACACACCCTACCTGGTTAACAGTGTAGACGCTGATCAAACACACCCTACCTGGTTAACAGTGTAGACACTGATCAAACACACCCCTACCTGGTTAACAGACGCTGATCAAACACACCGCTACCTGGTTAACAGTGTAGACGCTGATCAAACACACCCCTACCTGGTTAACAGACGCTGATCAAACACACCCCTACCTGGTTAACAGTGTAGATGCTGATCAAACACACCCTACCTGGTTAACAGACGCTGATCAAACACACCCTACCTGGTTAACAGTGTAGACGCTGATCAAACACACCCCTACCTGGTTAACAGTGTAGACGCTGATCAAACACACCCCTACCTGGTTAACAGACGCTGACCAAACACACCCTACCTGGTTAACAGACGCTGACCAAACACACCCTACCTGGTTAACAGACGCTGATCAAACACACCCCTACCTGGTTAACAGAGTAGATGCTGATCAAACACACCCCTACCTGGTTAACAAACACTGATAAAACACACCCTACCTGGTTAACAGACGCTGATCAAACACACCCCTACCTGGTTAACAGTGTAGATGCTGATCAAACACACCCCTACCTGGTTAACAGACGCTGATCAAACACACCCCTACCTGGTTAACAGTGTAGATGCTGATCAAACACACCCTACCTGGTTAACAGACGCTGACCAAACACACCCTACCTGGTTAACAGCCGCTGATCAAACACACCCCTACTTGGTTAACAGTGTAGACGCTGATCAAACACACCCTACCTGGTTAACAGTGTAGCCGCTGATCAAACACACCCTACCTGGTTAACAGTGTAGACACTGATCAAACACACCCCTACCTGGTTAACAGACGCTGATCAAACACACCGCTACCTGGTTAACAGTGTAGACGCTGATCAAACACACCCCTACCTGGTTAACAGACGCTGATCAAACACACCGCTACCTGGTTAACAGTGTAGACGCTGATCAAACACACCCCTACCTGGTTAACAGACCCTGATCAAACACACCCCTACCTGGTTAACAGTGTAGATGCTGATCAAACACACCCCTACCTGGTTAACAGACGCTGACCAAACACACCCTACCTGGTTAACAGACGCTGACCAAACACACCCTACCTGGTTAACAGACGCTGATCAAACACACCCCTACCTGGTTAACAGAGTAGATGCTGATCAAACACACCCCTACCTGGTTAACAGACGCTGATCAAACACACCCCTACCTGGTTAACAGTGTAGATGCTGATCAAACACACCCTACCTGGTTAACAGACGCTGATAAAACACACCCTACCTGGTTAACAGACGCTGATCAAACACACCCCTACCTGGTTAACAGTGTAGATGCTGATCAAACACACCCCTACCTGGTTAACAGACGCTGATCAAACACACCCCTACCTGGTTAACAGTGTAGATGCTGATCAAACACACCCTACCTGGTTAACAGACGCTGACCAAACACACCCTACCTGGTTAACAGCCGCTGATCAAACACACCCCTACTTGGTTAACAGTGTAGACGCTGATCAAACACACCCTACCTGGTTAACAGTGTAGCCGCTGATCAAACACACCCTACCTGGTTAACAGTGTAGCCGCTGATCAAACACACCCCTACCTGGTTAACAGTGTAGACGCTGATCAAACACACCCTACCTGGTTAACAGTGTAGACGCTGATCAAACATACCCTACCTGGTTAACAGTGTAGACGCTGATCAAACACACCCTACCTGGTTAACAGTGTAGACGCTGATCAAACACACCCTACCTGGTTAACAGTGTAGACACTGATCAAACACACCCCTACCTGGTTAACAGACGCTGATCAAACACACCGCTACCTGGTTAACAGTGTAGACGCTGATCAAACACACCCCTACCTGGTTAACAGACGCTGATCAAACACACCCCTACCTGGTTAACAGTGTAGATGCTGATCAAACACACCCTACCTGGTTAACAGACGCTGATCAAACACACCCTACCTGGTTAACAGTGTAGACGCTGATCAAACACACCCCTACCTGGTTAACAGTGTAGACGCTGATCAAACACACCCCTACCTGGTTAACAGACGCTGACCAAACACACCCTACCTGGTTAACAGACGCTGACCAAACACACCCTACCTGGTTAACAGACGCTGATCAAACACACCCCTACCTGGTTAACAGAGTAGATGCTGATCAAACACACCCCTACCTGGTTAACAAACACTGATAAAACACACCCTACCTGGTTAACAGACGCTGATCAAACACACCCCTACCTGGTTAACAGTGTAGATGCTGATCAAACACACCCCTACCTGGTTAACAGACGCTGATCAAACACACCCCTACCTGGTTAACAGTGTAGATGCTGATCAAACACACCCTACCTGGTTAACAGACGCTGACCAAACACACCCTACCTGGTTAACAGCCGCTGATCAAACACACCCCTACTTGGTTAACAGTGTAGACGCTGATCAAACACACCCTACCTGGTTAACAGTGTAGCCGCTGATCAAACACACCCTACCTGGTTAACAGTGTAGACACTGATCAAACACACCCCTACCTGGTTAACAGACGCTGATCAAACACACCCCTACCTGGTTAACAGTGTAGACGCTGATCAAACACACCCCTACCTGGTTAACAGACGCTGATCAAACACACCCTACCTGGTTAACAGTGTAGACACTGATCAAACACACCCTACCTGGTTAACAGACGCTGATCAAACACACCCTACCTGGTTAACAGTGTAGACGCTGATCAAACACACCCCTACCTGGTTAACAGTGTAGACGCTGATCAAACACACCCCTACCTGGTTAACAGACGCTGATCAAACACACCCTACCTGGTTAACAGTGTAGACACCGATCAAACACACCCTACCTGGTTAACAGACGCTGATCAAACACACCCTACCTGGTTAACAGTGTAGCCGCTGATCAAACACACCCCTACCTGGTTAACAGTGTAGACGCTGATCAAACACACCCTACCTGGTTAACAGTGTAGACGCTGATCAAACATACCCTACCTGGTTAACAGTGTAGACGCTGATCAAACACACCCTACCTGGTTAACAGTGTAGACGCTGATCAAACACACCCTACCTGGTTAACAGTGTAGACACTGATCAAACACACCCCTACCTGGTTAACAGACGCTGATCAAACACACCCCTACCTGGTTAACAGTGTAGACGCTGATCAAACACACCCTACCTGGTTAACAGTGTAGACGCTGATCAAACATACCCTACCTGGTTAACAGTGTAGACGCTGATCAAACACACCCCTACCTGGTTAACAGACGCTGATCAAACACACCCCTACCTGGTTAACAGTGTAGACGCTGATCAAACACACCCTACCTGGTTAACAGTGTAGACGCTGATCAAACATACCCTACCTGGTTAACAGTGTAGACGCTGATCAAACACACCCTACCTGGTTAACAGTGTAGACGCTGATCAAACACACCCTACCTGGTTAACAGTGTAGACACTGATCAAACACACCCCTACCTGGTTAACAGACGCTGATCAAACACACCCCTACCTGGTTAACAGTGTAGACGCTGATCAAACACACCCCTACCTGGTTAACAGACGCTGATCAAACACACCCTACCTGGTTAACAGTGTAGACACTGATCAAACACACCCTACCTGGTTAACAGACGCTGATCAAACACACCCTACCTGGTTAACAGTGTAGACGCTGATCAAACACACCCCTACCTGGTTAACAGTGTAGACGCTGATCAAACACACCCCTACCTGGTTAACAGACGCTGATCAAACACACCCTACCTGGTTAACAGTGTAGACACCGATCAAACACACCCTACCTGGTTAACAGACGCTGATCAAACACACCCTACCTGGTTAACAGTGTAGCCGCTGATCAAACACACCCCTACCTGGTTAACAGTGTAGACGCTGATCAAACACACCCTACCTGGTTAACAGTGTAGACGCTGATCAAACATACCCTACCTGGTTAACAGTGTAGACGCTGATCAAACACACCCTACCTGGTTAACAGTGTAGACGCTGATCAAACACACCCTACCTGGTTAACAGTGTAGACGCTGATCAAACACACCCTACCTGGTTAACAGTGTAGACGCTGATCAAACACACCCTACCTGGTTAACAGTGTAGACGCTGATCAAACACACCCTACCTGGTTAACAGTGTAGACGCTGATCAAACACACCCTACCTGGTTAACAGTGTAGACACTGATCAAACACACCCCTACCTGGTTAACAGTGTAGACGCTGATCCTCTCACGGCCGAGCCACTTCTTAAACTCCGCCTCCCAGTTCTGCACCAGGCTGCCGGGGGCAACCACCAGCACAAGCTTAGCAACCGGCTTCCCGCCGTATGGGCCCTGCTTTAGCAGCGTCCACGTCAAAGCCACGCTCTGGAGAGTCTTACCCAGGCCCATCTCATCTGCCAGGATAGCACCGTACCTACATGTAGCCCTGACACACACACACACATAATCAATCAAAGTAAATAAATAGCAGCCCCAGCAGAGCCTTGTGGAACACAACATTACATTTTGGAGTGATCAGAGGATTCATCATGAACAGACACACATCTCCTATTACCTCATCCCCATGACACACTCGTAGAGGAACAGCAAGCCGTCTCGCTTGTGGGGTCGGAGGTGAGCGGTCAAGTAGGGGTCAACCACCACGTCCACCAGTGGGAGGCCTGCCTTGTTATACGGCCACTGGTGATTGGTTGAGGGCCGGGGCATGACAATGGCTCCTACACACACCATTAGAGAGATGATGAGTGTGGAGTGTTTGAAGTGTGTGAGAATGTGTAACTTCATGTGTGTGTGTGATGAGAGTGTGTTCTGTATGTCTGTGTATTTACCTGGTGCTAGAGGGTCATGGCGTGGTTTACAGGGCCCCTCCTCCTGAGGCTTGGCTACTCCCCTATCAGTCTCTCCGCCCAATAGCGTCGGACGGCAGAATGGTTTGGAAGCTGGGCGTCGTGTGGGGGGAGGAGCTGATATCTTAGGCTCCTCCTTCTCCACATGGACGTCAAGGAAACAGCGGCCCTTATTGTAGTCCAGCTCTGATATGAGTCCCATCACCTCCACCTGTTTAGCTCCTATCATCAAGGTCTCTCCTTCACCCAGCGATGCCAGCTCTGATACCTTATAGCCACTACCTACACACACAATCTGAATCACTCTCCAATGCACTAGGAGAATAACCCTCTCAGGGCCGGTCTCCTGGCCACAGATTAGCCCTAGTTCTGGACTAAAACCACTTTCAAATCAGAATTCTCCATTGAGCATGATTTTTAGTCAAGGATTATGTTTAATCTGTGTTTGGGGAAACCTAAAATGCGCACACACTCACCCTTGCCGATGTCTTTGCCCTCCATGTCTTTAAGCGTGGCGGTACGCCCTCGTGTCACCAGGACAGCGTCTCCCTGCCAGCTTTTGTGTTTCCTCCCACTGGCTTTACACCACATCACACTGAAGTACCGCGGCCCATCAGAACCAGCACCGCTACCGGACCCTGCCCTGACCACACGTGGACCACACCCTCCTGCTGGACTCTGTGGGGAACATCTGAAATCTGAAACCCAAAAAACATCAACACTAATAATCAGAGCATTAACACACACATTAATGCTCACACAAACAGCAGCCTGCAAACTCTAAATATACTGGAACAAACAGCAGCCTGCAAACTCTAAATATACTGGAACAAACAGCAGCCTGCAAACTCTAAATATACTGGAACAAACAGCAGCCTGCAAACTCTAAATATACTGGAACAAACAGCAGTGGAGACAAGAAGCTCAACTCTTTTTCAGTACAAGATACTGATTGGTCTTTTATATAAGCTAAAGCAGGAAGGTATGAAAGCGTGAATTCCTATTTTAAATGTATGTAGTTCTGTCCATTAATGTTCTGTATTATGTCATGTTTTGTGTGGACACCAGGAAGAGTAGCTGCTGTTTCAGCAGTAGCTAACGGGGCTCCTAATAATAAAATACTACATTCTGAACCAAGACTTTGAATTGCTCTTTAAAATACATTTGTTTTCAATTCTGTTATTGACAGCAGCAACATACAATTTAGAAAAGTGTGAATTGCGTGTGTACACAAATCTCAAATGATGATTCACTAAGGTTTTATGCAAGATCTGCTGAGTGGCAGTTCACATGTTCACCAGCAGAGGTTGCTACTTCACTGTGGCCTCCACTCTACTTGCAGCCTGGGACTTTCCTACAGTGCCATGCCCAGGATGAGACATCAGCCCTGGGCAGCAAGAGGCTGTCCAAGCCATTTCACTATATTTCTCTCTATAGAGGGTCTCCCTTGCCTTAACGAGAAACGTTTAATCCAGTTTCCTCTAAAATGACCATATTAGGACTGTATAGTCACTGTAGTTGTTAAGCATCACTGCATCCGTGCTTTACCTCACTTCTTCACTAGTGAAGTGTAAAAGTTACCTGCAGGCAGGATCTGAATTACACATTCTCTCTTACAGGAAGCAGGCTTACAGTGAAGATAACCTCATATTGAGTCCAGACCGAAGAGGAGAGGTGAGGAGAGATATATGGGGGCGAGGGGCTAAAGAAGAGGGGAAGAGAGAGGGATAGAGAAGGGGAGGTTGGAGAAGGGAAGAGGAAGAGGAAGAGATGATAAAGCACAAAACCAATTTAGAAAAACTATTTTAATAGAAAACAATGAAATCACAGAAGATGTGAACAACAAACACAGAACATCACACCACTGTAACAGCAACACCCCCATCTAAACCCCTCCTCATCATCTATCATCTTCCCTCCTAATGGGATGGTAAAGCAACACAGGGTTTTGAACCAAATGAAACCAGTCAAAATAGTACCAGTTTTAAAACCAGTGATTGTAGCGCCTCTCGTCTGACAAAAGCAGAGATCTGTATTGTATTTAGCTCCATTCATATCTCAACAGTAGTCACCACACACACCGTTTCACATGCAAACACACCGTTTTTAATCCTCACTCAAAACACACTTCCTTACGCAAATACACTGTTCAAAAGGCCCAGTGCAGTCAAAAACTATATTTTCCTGTGTTTTATATACAGTACCAGTCAAAAGTTTGGACACACCTACTCATTCAATGGTTTTTCTTTATTTTTACTATTTTCTACATTGTAGAATAATAGCGAAGACATCAAAACTATGAAATAACACATATGGAATCATGTAGTAACCAAAAAAGTGTTAAACAAATCAAAATATATTTTCGATTCTTCAAAAGGAGCCACCCTTTGCCTTGATGACAGCTTCACACACACTTGGCATTCTCTCAACCAGCTTCATGAGGTAGTCACCTGGAAAGCATTTCCATTAACATTTATTTCCTTCTTATTGCGTTTGAGCCAATCAGTTGTGCTGTGACAAGGTAGGGGTGGTATACAGAAGATAGCCCTATTTGGTAAAAGACCAAGTCCATATTATGGCAAGAACAGCTCAAATAAGCAAAGAGAAACGACAGTCCATCATTACTTTAAGACATGAAGGTCAGTTAATAGGGAACATTAAGAACTTTTAAAGTTTCTTCAAGTGCAGTCGCAAAAACCATCAAGCGCTATGATGAAACTGGCTCTCATGAGGACCGCCACAGGAAAGGAAGACCCAGAGTTACCTCGGCTGCAGAGGAGAAGTTAGAGTTACCAGCCTCAGAAATTGCAACCCAAATAAATGCTTCAGAGTTCAAGTAACAGACATCTCAACATCAACTGTTCAGAGGAGACTGAATCAGGCCTTCCTGGTCCAATTGCTGCAAAGAAACCACTACTAAAGGACACCAATAAGAAGATACTTTTTGGGGCCAAGAAACACGAGCAATGAACATCAGACAGGTGGAAATATGTCCTTTGGTCTGATTCCAAATGTGAGATTTTTGGTTCCAACCGCCATGTCTTTGTGAGACGCAGAGTAGGTGAACGGATGATCTCCGCATGTATGGTTCCCACTGTGAAGCATGGAGGAGGAGGTGTGATGGTGCTTTGCTCATGACACTATCTGTGATTTATTTAGAATTCAAGGCACACTTCACAAGCATGGTTACCACAGCATTCTGCAGCGATACGCCATCCCATCTGGTTTGCGCTTAGTGGGACTATCATTAGTATTTCAACAGGACAATGACCTAAAACACACCTCCAGGCTGTGTAAGGGCTATTTGACCAAGAAGGAGTGTGATGGTGCAGCATCAGCTGACAATCACCCGACCTCAACCCAATTGAGATGGTTTGGGATGAGTTGGACTGCAGAGTGGAGGAAAAGCAGCCAACAAGTGGTCAGCATTTGTGGGAACTCCTTCAAGACTGTTGGAAAAGCATTCCTCATGAAGCTGGTTGAGATAATGCCAAGATAATGCAAAGCTGTCATCAAGACAAAAGGGTGGCTACTTCGAAGAATATAAAATATATTTAGATTTGTTGAAAAAAATTTGGTGCAATGTGTTTTTATTTTATTTTATTCAAATATGTGTTATTTCATAGTTTTGATGTCTTCACTAATACTCTACAATGTAGAAACAATAGTACAATTTAATTAGTAGGTGTCCAGCGTAAGAGATGTTTGAAAAGATCGGCTGAAATTCAGCCTGTTTTGGTGGGATGGAGTTTTGGCCTGCCTGGTGACATCACCATAAATGTGTTAATAGACAATAGACCAATAAGAAAGAGAGTTCCAAACTGTTCTGCCAATAACCATTTGTTTTCAGTTTTCCCCTCCCCACTCAGACGACTCGCAGACAATCCTAGCAAAATTCTTGAGAAATTGAACTTTGCAAAGAATCTATTTGTTTCTTTTTGACCATTTTAATGGAAAACAATCACAGTAAGGTTGTTTGTTACCCAGAAATAATTTCATATTGAGATAGAGAAGGCTGCATTGGACCTTTAAATCCTCCCTCAAACTCACTGTTCATCACACAAACATTATTTCTCAGACCAAACCCCTCTTCCACACGCTAAACATTCAACACAGAAATACAAACAATTCAGAGCATCCTCCTGAGTTCCACATGGTCAGTCCAGTCAGGCCATGGGTGTGTTAGTTATAGGGGCAGTGGAAGTCCATGCCTCAGCCTGGCTGCCCTCAGTTTCTCTACTTTGATTTTTGCTCTCAGAAGCTCCTCCTCCAATTCCTGCTTCCTCTTTAGCCCCTCCCTCTTCTCCTCCAGGTATACACCCATCTTTCTGTGATTGGTCATGACCTGCTCGTGCTCCTCCTTGGCCAGCTGAAGGGGACGGAGCCTGTCAGGGTCACGGCGGGGGTAGTGGTCATGAGGGTAAAGGTCACGTTGCAGTGGAACGGGTGAGGTGGAGAGGGGCAGGACGACGGAGGATGGGCAGGGAGAGAGGGAGCCGTCATAACCATGGACACTGCCCAACTCCTCATCTTCCTCCTCCGCCCCCTCTCCTAGCACCACCCCCACACGCGTGGAGAGGATGGTCAGGTCTGGCGGAGGCTTCACGTCCACATCCTGGTCCAGCCTGACCACATCCTGGTCCAGCCTGACCACATCCTGGTCCAGCCTGACCACATCCTGGTCCAGGTGGTGGGTGACGGGGTTTGATGGGTAGTCTGGGAGGGAAGAGCTGCTGCCAGGTTGCTCCATGGGAGAGTCATGCTTATACATCATCCTGCAGATAAACAGTATAATACAGCTTTATTACTGTATCATTATACATCATCCTGCAGATATACAGTATAATACAGCTTTATTGCTGTATCATTATACATCACCCTGCAGATATACAGTATAATACAGCTTTATTGCTGTATCGTTATTATACATCACCCTGCAGATTAACAGTATAATACAGCTTTATTACTGTATCATTATTATACATCATCCTACAGAGACAATATGGAAAAGAATACAGCTTTATTACTACAGCCATACATGCATAAGTGGCACTAGGTGGGGGAATTGAGAGTATTCAATCAATCAAATGTATTTATAAAGCCCTTCTTACATCAGCTGATATCTCAAAGTGCTGTACAGAAACCCAGCCTAAAACCCCAAACAGCAAGCAATGCAGGTGTAGAAGACCAGGTGTGTAGAAACACAACCGGTCTTCGGGACGGTCAAAAACATTCTTCTAAAACCCTTTTCATGACCATCTCATACTTTGCTAAAGAATGCATTCTCCTACTGTGGGCTAATACCTCTCCTACGTTTAAAATGTGAATTGACCAGATTGTTGACTTTCTGCCTCTTGAAAAGCGGGTTTGATAGACTCGTCTCCACAACTCAAATATATTTCGAACTGGACAGAGTGAATGGGGTGACGTGTGTGTAAACGTGGCATGTAAGGTGCTGTAAACATGACGTGTAAGGTGCTGTAAACATGACGTGTAAGGTGCTGTAAACGTGACGTGTAAGGTGCTGTAAACGTGACGTGTAAGGTGCTGTAAACATGACGTGTAAGGTGCTGTAAACATGACGTGTAAGGTGCTGTAAACGTGACATGTAAGGTGCTGTAAACATGACGTGTAAGGTGCTGTAAACGTGACGTGTAAGGTGCTGTAAACGTGACGTGTAAGGTGCTGTAAACGTGACGTGTAAGGTGCTGTAAACATGACGTGTAAGGTGCTGTAAACATGACGTGTAAGGTGCTGTAAACATGATGTGTAAGGTGCTGTAAACATGACGTGTAAGGTGCTGTAAACATGACGTGTAAGGTGCTGTAAACATGACGTGTAAGGTGCTGTAAACGTGACGTGTAAGGTGCTGTAAACGTGACGTGTAAGGTGCTGTAAACGTGACGTGTAAGGTGCTGTAAACGTGACATGTAAGGTGCTGTAAACGTGACGTGTAAGGTGCTGTAAACGTGACGTGTAAGGTGCTGTAAACGTGACGTGTAAGGTGCTGTAAACGTGACGTGTAAGGTGCTGTAAACATGACGTGTAAGGTGCTGTAAACGTGACGTGTAAGGTGCTGTAAACGTGACGTGTAAGGTGCTGTAAACGTGACGTGTAAGGTGCTGTAAACATGACGTGTAAGGTGCTGTAAACATGACGTGTAAGGTGCTGTAAACTCATATTGTGCTTGTTGTCTCAGTTAAAGCTGGAACTATCATATAATAATAAACTATACACTGAGTATACAAAACATTAAGAACAAATGCTCTTTCCATGACAGACTAACCAGGTGAATCCAGGTGAAAACTATGATCCCTTATTGATGACATTTTTTAAATCCACCTGAAATCAGTGTAGATGAAAGGGAGGAGACAGGTTAAAGAAGGATTTTAAAGCCTTGAGACAATTGAGAATGTGTGCCATTCAGAGGATGAATGGGCAAGACATAAAATGTAAGAACCTTTGAACGGGGTATGGTGGTAGGTGCCAGGTGCACCTGTAGGTGTCAAGAACTGCAATGCTGCTGGGTATTTCACGCTCAACAGTTTCCCGTGTGTGTCAATAATGGTCCACCACCCAAAGGACATCCAGTCAACCAGACACAACTACGGTCCATAATCCCTGTGGAACACCTTGTAGAGTCCATGCCCTGACGAATTGAGGCTGTTCTGAGGTCAAGAGTGTGAGCATGAGGAGTGTGTGCATGTGTAAACTGATTGAGGTTAGCTCTGTGTTCAGTTCTACAGAGCAGCCCCTCCCCTCTCCTCTAATTACTAGTACAGCTCTACAGAGCAGCCCCTCTCCTCTAATTACTAGTAGAGCTCTACAGAGAAGCCCTCTCTCCTCTAATTACTAGTAGAGCTCTACAGAGAAGCCCCTCTCCTCTAATTACTAGTAGAGCTCTACAGACCAGCCCCTCTCCTCTAATTACTAGTAGAGCTCTACAGACCAGCCCCTCTCCTCTAATTACTAGTAGTGCTCTACAGAGCAGCCCCGCTCCTCTAATTACTAGTAGAGCTCTACAGAGAAGCCCCTCTCCTCTAATTACTAGTAGAGCTCTACAGAGCAGCCCCTCTCCTCCAATTACTAGTAGAGCTCTACAGAGCAGCCCCTCCCCTCTCCTCTAATTACTAGTAGAGCTCTACAGAGCAGCCCCTCTCCTCTAATTACTAGTAGAGCTCTACAGAGCAGCCCCTCCCCTCTCCTCTAATTACTAGTAGCGCTCTACAGACCAGCCCCTCTCCTCTAATTACTAGTAGAGCTCCACAGACCAGCCCCTCTCCTCTAATTACTAGTAGAGCTCTACAGAGCAGCCCCTCCCCTCTCCTCTAATTACTAGTAGAGCTCTACAGAGCAGCCCCACTCCTCTAATTACTAGTAGAGCACTACAGAGCAGCCCCGCTCCTCAAATTACTAGTAGAGCTCTACAGAGCAGCCCCTCTCCTCTAATTACTAGTAGAGCTCTACAGAGCAGCCCCTCTCCTCTAATTACTAGTAGAGCTCTACAGAGCAGCCCCTCTCCTCTAATTACTAGTAGAGCTCTACAGAGCAGCCCCGCTCCTCTAATTACTAGTAGAGCTCTACAGAGCAGCCCCTCCCCTCTCCTCTAATTACTAGTAGAGCTCTACAGAGCAGCCCTTCCCCCTCTCCTCTAATTACTAGTAGAGCTCTACAGAGCAGCCCCTCTCCTCTAATTACTAGTAGAGCTCTACAGAGCAGCCCCTCTCCTCTAATTACTAGAGCTCTACAGAGCAGCCCCTCCCCTCTCCTCTAATTACTAGTAGAGCAGCCACTCCCCTCTCGTAAAGCTCTACAGAGCAGCCTGTGTGTGTGTGTGTGTCACCTGTGCATCGTCGCTGGGTCTTTATCATGGTGGATAGCTCCGTGATGGAAAAGGTGAGGTATCATCTCCATCACTCTCCTGGTTGGTTCAGATATACTTCCTCTGTACTCTGGCTGGGCGTGTCTCCGTTGCATCACTTCTTGTTTGGCCGACTCCTTCAGCCTCTTGTAGAGGGTGCGTAGGCCCTGGGCAGTGCGGGGGGGCCTGTCCCCCCCCAGGACGTTGTACTGCTCAGACACTGTGTCCCAGCACTTGTTCTTGTCCACGATGACAGCGTGCTTGTTGGTGTGCTCCTCCAGGATGCGAATGTGTGGGCGGACCAGCTTCAGCAGGTCCAGTTTCTCAGACAGGGTGAAGTTGGAGGAGCGAGCCTTACCCACCATACTGGACGACATGTAGACGGACCCAGACGCCATCTTAGAACATAGCCCAGGGAACCAGACTGGACCGAGCCAGGCCTAGACACCAGCACTAACTCAACACAATATCTTGCTTCTTTTCCTCTCCTTCTTTTGAGATTTGGTCTGGTTCTCTACCTTCCTTTTCTTTCTGTTCTGTGATGAGGCTCAGGCTAATACTGGTTTAACTCTCACTCACTCTCTTCCTTGTCCCTCTTCTTTCTCCCCCTTCATGAATTCTCAATCAAACACAGTCTCTGTCTAACGCATGTACTCTCTCTCATCCGAGGTCTTCTCTGCTCTGTGTTACACAACACACACGGGCAACAATAAGAATCAGGCTTAACTAGGCCAGCCTCGTTTAGGCCCCCGCCTACCGCGGAGGGCTTTGGGTGAATTCCTCCCAGCTTAGGCTGACGCAGGCTAAAGCCGCTTAAACCCAGCCCGACCTACTTACAGCCCGGTCTCTCTAAACCTCAAACCAGCGCTCGTTCTAACTGCTATACACCAAATACTAACATACGGGGGGAATGTGTGTGCTTACATGGGGAAATACCGATGAAATTGTAAAGATGCATTTTCTTTATTCTTATTTCCGTTTAACTAGAAAAGAGGAAACGGCGCTGGTTTAACCGGAGCGGTGTGCGCGCAGCGCGAGTCCGTGCGAATGCGCGATTTAAAAAAAAAAATGTACACAAAGGAAAATCAGAGCTGCTTCTTCAAAGAGAAACACACGAATCATCCGCGGATGGGAACAACAGAATGAGGGAAAAACTAGTGAAAAGCGGAGAAAGGAGAGGAGACAGAGGCACTAGTTGCTCTGAGAGGGAGGGGGGACAGAGCGCGTGTGCTCACTGATCCCAGGCACAGCTCTAATCTGCCTCGCGCTGCCGCTGCACTACCCACGCTCATTTGCATAATGCTGGACCTGCTGTCATTAAAACATAGGCTTGTTACAGTTGGCTAGGCTTCATTCAGTGTGTGTTTGTTTCACTGAAGCCCAAGTCAGAGCATTAAATACATCCCTGCCAGTCCTAAATGGATAGACTAAGTGTCGCTCACCTTAGAAAGGCGATGTTGGTTTGCTGCATTTCCTTTCTAAAGCAGCATATACATTATCTTGGTTTTAAGGAAAAATTATACCCACAAATAGGTGTTACGTGGCATAAAAAATTACAAGTCCAGGCACACGTTAGGGTTTGCAAATTAAAAATACTTTAATTTGTAGTCATAATTAAAATACACCAACGAGTATCGGCTAAGGCCTAAATCAGGCTGACAAAAATGAACAGCTTTTTAACTGGGCCTGTTGGTCCGAGAGCTGGTGCTCCAATACCGTTTGCCAGACGGTAGCAGAGTAAACTGGTGGCTGGAGTCTTTGGCAATTTTTCAGGCCTACCTCTGATACCGCCTGATATAGAGGTCCTGGATGGTAGGGAGCATGGCCCCAGTGATGCACTGGGTTAAGTGGTTAAGTTGCAGAGGGAGGGGTTCAGTCCCAGGGTCCCTAGCTTGGTGAGGAGCTTGGAGGGGACTATGGTGTTGAACACTGAGCTGTAGTCTATGAACAGCATTGTCAGTTATTTCTCCTCTTGTCCAGGTGGAAGAGGGCAGTGTGAAGTGCAAGATTGTGGATCTGTTGGGATGGTATGTGAATTGGAGTGGGTTTAGGGTGTCTGGGATGATGGTGTTGATATGTGTCATGACCAGCCTTGGACTTCATAATTACAGATGTGAGTGCCACATGACTACAGTCATTTAGGCAGGTTACCTTGGAGATCTCGGGAACAGGGACAATGGTGGTGCGTTGAAACATGTTGGCATTACAGTCTGGGACAAGGAGAGATTGAACATTTCTGTAAAGACACTTGCCAGCTGGTCTGCCATGCTTTGATGAACACGCTCTGGTATTCCGACCTCGTGATTGTGAACCTGTTTAAACGTTTTACTCACATCGGCTACGGAGAGCGAGATCACAGTCATCTGGAAAAACAGGGGCTTTCACGGAAGGCATTGAGCTTGTTTGGGAGTTCTGCATCGCTACACAACTCGTGGCTGTTTCTCTAGGTAATCTGTTATCGTGTGCAAGCCCTGCCAAATACGACGAGCGTCGGAGCCGATGTAATAGGATTCCACCTTCCTCCTATATTGTCCTTTTGCATGTTTGATGTCTTGTCGGAGGTCGTAGCATCTTATCCTGTCTTTTACATCAAGGACCACATTGGAAATAACCCAAAGGTTAAATCTAGACTTGGTTTCCTCTATCGTAATCACCCATCTTTCACCCAGCTGCCAAACTAACCCTGATTCAGATGACCATCCTACCCATGCTAAATAACGGAGAAGAAATGTATAGATCAGCAGGTAAGGGTACTCTCGAGCAGCTAGATGTTCTTTACCAGTCGGCCTTCAGATTTGCCAACAATGCTCCTTATAGGACACATCACGGCGCACTGTAAACTGGCCGTCTCTGTGTACCCGGTGCAAGGCCCACTGGTTGATGCTTATTTATAAAACCCTCACTCCCCCCTATCTGAGATAACTACTGCAACCCTACCGAGTGGTGCAGCGGTCTAAGGTACTGCATCTCAGTGCTTGAGGCGTCACTACAGACCCTGGTTTGATCCAGGGCTGTATCACAACCGGCCGTGATCGGGAATCCCATAGGGCGGCGCACAAATTGGTCCAGTGTCGTCCGGGTTAGGGGAGGGCTTGGCCGGGGTAGTCCATCATTGTAAAATATGAATTTGTTCTTAACTGACTAGCTAAATAAAGGTTAAATAAAACAATACAAATATATATACAGCACCCGTTCTGCCAGTCACATTCTGTTAAAGGTCCCCAAAGCACACACATCCCTGGGTCGCTACTCTTTTCAGTTCGCTCCAGCTAGCGACTGGAACAAGCTGCAAAACACACTCAAACTGGAAAGTTTAGCCTTTTTGCCTCTTGCTAGGCCGTCATTGTAAATAAGTATACAGTGCCTTTGGAAAGTATTCAGACTCCTTGACTTTTTCCACATTTTGTTATGTTACAGCCTTCATGTAAAATTGATTAAATCACTTTTTTCTCCTCATCAATCTACACACAATACCCCATAATGACCAAGCAAAAACAGGTTTTTAGAAATGTTTGCTAATTTAGATATATTTCAGTAAAAAAAAAATACATTTACATAAGTATTCAGACCATGTACTCAGTACTTTGTTGAAGCACATTTGGCAGCGATTACAGCCTCAAGGCTTGTTGGGTATGACGCTACAAGCTTGGCACACCTGTATTTGGAGAGTTTCTCCCATTTTTCTCTGCAGATCCTCTCAGGCTCTGTCAGGTTGGATGGGGAGCGTCGCTGCACAGCTATTTTCAGGTCTCTCCAGAGATGCTCGATCAGGTTCAAGTCCGGGCTTTGGCTGGGCCACTCAAGGACATTCAGAGACTTGTCCCAAAGTCACTCCTGCGTTGTCTTGGCTTTGTGCTTAGGGTCGTTGTCCTGTTGGAAGGTGATCCTTCACCCCAGTCTGACGTCCCGAGAGCTCTGGAGCAGGTTTTCAACAAGGACCTCTCTGTACTTTGCTCAGTTCATCTTTGCCTCGATCCTGACTAGTCTCCCAGTCCCTGCCGCTGAAAAACATCCCCACTGCATGATGCTGCCACCACAATGCTTCACTGTAGGGATGGTGTCAGGTATTCTCCAGACGTGACACTTGGCATTCAGGCCAAAGAGTTCAATCTTAGTTTCATCAGATCAGAGAATCTTGTTTCTCCTGGTCTGAGAATCTCTAGGTGCCTTTTGGCAAACTCCAAACGGGCTGTCATGTGCCTTTTACTGAGGAATGGCTTCTCTCTGGCCACTCTACCATAAAGGCCTGAGAGATGGTTGTCCCTCTGGAAGGTTCTCCCATGTCCACAGAGGAACTCTGGCCTTTTGTCAGAGTAATCTTTGTGTTCTTGGTCACCTCCCTGACCAAGGCCCTTCTCCCCTGATTGCTCAGTTTAGCCCGGTGGCCAGCTCTAGGAAGAGTTTTGAGGGTTCCAAACTTCTTCCATTTAAGAATGATGGAGGCCACTGTGTACTTGGGGACCTTCAATGCTGCAGAAATGTTTTGGTACCCTTCTCTAGATCTGTGCCTCGACACAATCCTGTCTCGGAGCTCTATGGACAATTCCTTTGACCGTGGGACCTTACATAGACAGGTGTGTGCCTTTCTAAATCATGTCCAATCAACTGAATCATGTCCAATCAACTCCAAGTTGTAGAAACATCTCAAGGATGCTCAATGGAAACAGGATGCACCTGAGCTCAATTTCGAATCTCATAGCAAAGGGTCTGAATACTTATGTAAATAAAGTATCGGTTTAAAATTTTGAATACATTTAGAAAATGTTTGAAAAACCTGTTTTCAGTTTGTCATTAAGGGGTATTGTGTGTAGATTGATGAGGATTTGTTTTTATTTAATCCATTTTAGAATAAGGCTGTAACGTAACAAAGTGAGGAAAAAGTCAAGGGGTCTGAATACTTTGAAGGCACTGTATGTTCTTAATTGACTTGCCTGTTTAAATCAAAAATATCCCTATCTTATTAGGCAAAATACAGTTTCTACCCGTGCCTCACCTTTTTGGGTCTTAAACTCAATCGTTAACCTATACAAAATCCCAGCATCTCTCAAACATTGTTTCAGAACATCTTTAGCAACAGCAGTGAAATGTAAACAATATATGCTACATAGTTAATTAACTGCATTTCACTTATGGCACACCAAATGTTCCTGACTATTCTTACCATCATCATTGGTTAGTAGTAACTTTGTTGCTTATAATCAGTGATTTTCATCACCAGGATTTCTGCTTTTGACATACAGAAAGTAAAAAAGTAAATCCAAAGCTTACCAGAAGTACTGCTCCACATTTAAATTAATTAGATATACACCAGGAATACCTGATTTCAATGGCAACGTTTACTGTGCCACCACCCATGTCTGACTCACCAGCTGGGTCTCCAGTGTTCTCCTCTGTAAAGGAAGGGTCTTCAGGCTCTAGCTCATTCTTCTTACCATCTGCTGCACCCAGCACCCTGGCTAGAGCTCTGGACAGGCCTGGAGCTTGGGGGCTGCTCTTAGCTAGGCTGAAGGCCTTCACAGGCAGGGCAAGGGGCGGTGCAGGGGCTGAGAGGCTCCTCTGGACCTGCAAGGAAGGAGAACTGTTAGATAGGTCTGAGAAGGTCCACATGTCGCAGTATGAGTGAAACACTTTACACAGTCTTAGATGAAGTCAAATCAATTCAAATGTTATTTGTCATATGCTTCGTAAACAACAGGTCTGGACTAACAGTGAAATGCTTACTTCACAACAGAGAAATAATAGAAAAGACACGTAATAATAAAATAGATACACAATGAGTAACGAGACATTGACAAAAAAAAGCTTTTCGTTAACTAACACCCCCCTACTAGCTCTGACTTTGCTGATAGCTACTTTCAGGAAGAATGTACTTACTATGACTGAGATGTGTGGTTGTTCCACCTAGCTATCTGAAGATGGATGCACTAAGTAGCTCTGGATAAGAGTGTCTGCTAAATGACTACAATGTAAATGTAAACCATTGAACTTTTTTTAAACAAACTATTTAGCAGTCTTATGGCTTGGGGCTAGAAGCTGTTCAGGGTCCTGTTGGTGCATTGGTAGTGCTTGCCATACGGTAGCAGAGAGAACAGTCGATGATTTGGGTGGCTGGAGTCTGAACATTTTTAGGGCCTTCCTCTGACACCGCCTGGCATAGAGGTCCTGGATGGCAGGGAGCTCAGCCCCAGTGATGTACTGGGCCGTACACACTACCCTCTGTAGCGCCTTGCGGTCGGATACCAAGCAGTTGCCATACCAAGCGGTGATGCAGCCCCTCCAATAGAGCCCTGTCGATGTGAATGTGGGTGTGCTCGGCCTTCTGTTTCCTGTTGTCTACCATCAGCTCCTTTGTCTTGCTGACATTGAGGGAGAGGTTGTTGTCTCTGACCTCCTCCCTATAGGATGTCTCATTGTTGTCGGTGATCAGGCCTATCACCGTTATGTCAGTAAACATGTAGGTATTACAGACTGGGTCAGGAAGAGGTTGAAAATGTCAGTTTAGACACTTCCCAGCCGGTCAGTGCATGCTCTGAGTACGCATCCTGGTAATCTGTCTGGCCCTGCGGCCTTGTGAATGTTCATTTGTTAAAGGTCTTACTCACATCAACTAGAGAGAGAAGTAGCTCCAATATGACTCCTATACTTAATTACTACAATAGTAATAGGGGTCACATTTGTGGCTAAGGATGAAAGTGAAGTGGACAGTGTGTTCACCTTGTTGAGCACGTTCCCCAGGGCGAGTTTAGGGGCCAGAGGCTCCAGTTCAAGCAGGGTACCCACAGAGGGATCAGGAGGACCAGCCAGTGAGGCTCCTGGAGGGACATGGGCTTCTTCGCCATGTTACCAAAAACCTGGCTGGGGGCCCCTGAGCGACGCATCCTGTCTGTGTGAGGGGATGTTTGTAATATTTGATCAAATCATTTCATATCTATAAGAGGGCTTATGGGTAGGGGTGGCCAACCCTGAGCCCCCTGGAGAACAAGTACTAGTGGTCCTGGGTATGCAGGCTTTTCTTCCCTACTGTAACCCCTTATTCAGCTAGCTAACTAACTAATCAATGTTCTAGTAAGCAGCTGATTAGTAAAAGGCAGCTAGTTAAATAACAGATTTACATAACATAGCTATATATTACTTCCATTCAGTGTACATGGCCCATGAATAGTTAGTTCAGATCAATGAGATGTATGGGTTTATAACAATGATGAGTTTATACAAGTCATTGTTAGTTCAGATAGATACATTACGTTAACTGTTAGCTAACGTTAGTGTAGCTAGTTAGCCCAAATTAGTGAAGCTACCTTGAACATTTCAACATTTTCATCTCATCGTCTATAACAACCAACTAGCTTGTGACAATATGTTGGAAAGATAACATAAGGCATAAATGTGTGTTTCATACATACCTGCTTTACAGTTAGTTACAAGAAAACAATGATACACAACTCTTCAGAAATGAATTCTCCCGCTAAAGTGGCGTAAACTGCTATTGGCTACGTGTTACGTAGAGGGGCGGAGTCCAGTGTTAGTGAGTGCACTCGTTTTTTACTCCCGCGGCCCCAAACGGTGGAGTTTGCTCTCGTTCGGTCGTCTTGCGTTAATAAGAAGCACAATCTGCCGCTGTCAGCCGGTGTCGTGCCGGTAGAGGTAAAACGAGTGTACATTTTGATTTCTAAATAATCTGATTTTCAATAGTTGATGCCATGGTTAACTTCACCGATTTACGATAATAGCCTGCCTGCCCTACAGTAGGCCGTTCAGACTCATTGCATGGATATTTGTGTTATAAAATGCCACGTCAATTTGAAGGAGTTTGCAGAATTAAATGATGATTCCGATTGAGATGTCATCTGTCATGGACTGAGCCCTGGTGGTAAGTAAACTACTCTAGAAAATAAAAGTCAAATAAATGGTCAAATAAATGACATCCTGGCAAGCATTTCTGCTAAACCCCACACACTGTAAAGAGCAGGTACTGGTCAGAAGGTTGCTGCATGCAGAATTGATATTCAACATCGCAGAATACAGAAGTTTTACCGAAATACATAAACTTCTATTGAGTTTATATTTTCCATATTGTCATAATGCATGATATTAAAAATGCGCATTGAAAGCACATAGTCGATGGCCATGGTATAAGTAGTGAGCTGTAGGCTAGAGAGCTAGGCTTTATATCCTATGGTGTTGCTGACATGTGGTGGCGATTTCATCATCATAACTATGATATCTCTTTGTTTATTGCCTATTTGGTTGACATCTCCGTCTCTCATCTCTCTCTCTTTCTACGTCTCTCTCAATTCAATTTCAATTCAATTTAAGGGCTTTATTGGCATGGTCAACATATGTTAACATTGCCAAAGCAAGTGAAAATGATAATAAACAAAAGTGAAATAAACAATAAAAAAAATAACAGTAAACATTACACGTACACAAAAGTTCCAAAAGAATAAAGACATTTCAAATGTCATATCATGTATACAGTGTTGTAATGATGTGAAAATAGTTAAAGTATAAAAAGGAAAATAAATAAACATAAATATTTTGTTTGTTCTTCACTGGTTGCCCTTTTCTTGTGGCAACAGGTCACAAGTCTTGCTTCTGTGATTGCACACTGTGGTATTTCACCCAGTAGATATAGGAGTTTATCAAAATTGGATTTGTTTTTGAATTCTTTGTGGGTCTGTGTAATCTGAGGGAAATATGTGTCTCTAATATCTCTCTCTCACTCAGTCAGTCTTTCGGGGTTGCTTTTTGATTTCTGCTGTGGGGTAAGAGTGCAGTGGGGATGTTGTCATGGAGTCTGTAATCCAATCAGAGAATAGCAGAGCGTAATCCATGATAATCCCACATCCAAAGAGACAGAGAGGGAAAGGGATGAGGGAGAAAACATGTTTGTAGATATACCATGTTCCTGTTTGAATGGAACTGCCTTTTAAGGACCCCCTGTAGAACACAATGATTCATCCCAAGGGATGTATCCTGCCAAAATGTCTGAATAAAACAAATAGATAAATCAGAATTACTTACAGTAGGCCTAGTCTTCCTTTCATCACTTGCTCTTAACGTGTGTGTGTGTGTGTGTGTGTGTGTGTGTAACTGTCTGTCTGCGGTCTCATCCAGCAGCTGGCTGCCTGGGCAGAGGATCCCCGTTGCTAGGGAGACTTCACCACAGAGACGTGGCCCTGAGAGAGCAAATAGAGGAGGAGCCAGAAGAAACCCTCACCTAGGGTAAACTACACAGACAGGAGAGAGAAGAAGAGGTGGAGAGAGGAGAGCAGTCCAAAGAGGAAGAAAGGACTGAGGGAAGAGAGAAGGAGAGTCTGTCAGTCTCAGGTAAGGGTCAGTGTATTCTGTAAAATAGAATGCCAGTAGAATGGAGAGTCATAGGGGCTCAAAAACGGAGGAAACCAGGAACATTGAGGAGGAAGTTAACACTGCTGTATGCTGCTGTAGGGGTGGCTGGCTGTTTTTGCTCTGCATGGATCTGTGTATGTCTGTGTGTGCTGTAGGATGGGTTATGACCTGGAGAGGTTTGTGGTGTACGTGAACGAGGGGCTTCTGTGCTGTGTGTGTTGGAGCGCCCCCTCCAGGCCCCTTGTGAACATGCCTACTGCGACGCCTGCATCAGCTCCTGGCTCATACACCACCACTCCTGCCCTGAGGACAGACTTCCACTGGACATCAGCACTCTGAGACCACTGCACAGGTACACACACTCACACAGAAACACCCACGCAGACACATACACACTCACGCAGAAACACTCACACACACACACACACACACACACACACACACACACACACACACACACTATAATATGGTTATTCCAACAACCACTGTCTGGTCTGTGTTAGGTACATGCGTAATGACCTGTCCAGGCTCCAGATCCGTTGTGTTAACTCTGGCCAGGGCTGTGATGCCGTCTGCTGCCTGGAGACACTTCACACACACGAGGACGAGTGTCCATTCACCTTCATATCCTGCTCCTACACAGGTACTACAGCTCTGTGTATTACAGTCAGTGGAGGCTGCTGAGGGGAGGACGGCTCATGATAATGCCTGGAATGGATTCGATGGAATGGTAACAAACATGTGGTTTCCATGTGGTTGATACCATTTCATTGACTCCATTCCATCCTCCCCTCAGCAGCCTCCACTGATTACAGTGTATTACAATACAGAGTGTGTGTGTGTGTGTGTGTGTGTGTGTGTAAGTGTATTAGAGAAATGCATAGTATACTACATGGAAGTGTGTTTAGTTTAGACGGAGCAGAAGTGATATGACACCTGTGTGATGAGAGCAGGTGGTAGACCAGTTGTCATGGTGACATCATACAGAGCCCAGCTGGGATGAACAATGACCTTAGCTCCAGGTAGCAGTTGCTCTTTGGGTCAGATCTAGGTTCATTTAACCTTAACCAAATCCCAACCTTTACGATTATGAGTGAAATGCAAATAAAAGCCCCTAGATCTGAATAGGGGAAACATCTAACTACTCAGGGAGGGATCCCACCTACATTTTTAATGAGAAACATCCCCCAGAGGATGAGAGCCAATGCAACAGATGGATGGGGGGGGGGTATTAGGTGAACTCTCACGTGTTTGTGACCTGTTGTTGGCAGGTGGAGACTACATATGTTACCAGTGCGGTAGGTATCAGGGTGTTTGCGTTTGTGTGGTATTGGATTGGATTGTGTTTCATTTGCATGATTAAAAACAGTCTTCCCTGTGGCTCAGTTGGTAGAGCATGGTGTGTGCAACGCCAGCATGGTGTGTGCAACGCCAGGGTTGTGGGTTCGATTCCCACGGGGGGCCAGTACAAAAAAAACAAAAAAAAATGCATGTAATGTATGCATTCACTACTGTAAGTCGCACTGGATAAGAGCGTCTGCTAAATGACTAAAAATGTAAAAAATGTAAAAACGTAAGTTCTTATACTTCAATCTTCCTTTGACCTTTTGCTACTGCATCTCTGAGTGGGGGAGTGCCGGGGTAGAGGAAGGGGTTGGGGGTGAGAAAGACAGTGAGAGACTTTCAGTAGGTCTCAAGTGTTGCTCTCTTACTTCATCTTTCTGTTACTTTCTGTATCCCTCTCCTTAACTCCTCTTTCCTCTCTCCACCTCCCCAGGTTGTCCGGTGCAGGTGGAGAGGAGGGGTCTGGAGTCTCACCTGTTGGAGTGTGAGTTCCGCAGCAGGGCGTGTCCTAGCGGCTGTGGCCACACCCTCCTCTCTGTAGACCAAACACAGCACAACTGTGTTGCGGAGCTACGAATAGAATTGGAGCTGCTCAGGTTTGTGTGTTTGAGGTGATGAATTGAGATATTAGGATGTTATATCTGTGTAGTTCCTAACAAATCCTTGACAAAGCTGTGCCAATATTTACAATATTCTAGAACCTCAAGGGCGATGTCATTGCTTTTATATAATGGATATTGTGATTTATTGTGACACGTGTGTTTGTGTGTGTCGCAGGGCAGAGATGTTGGGTAAGGTGGAGGAGGTGAGGCGTGAGATGGAGTCGAGGCTGGACTCTCAGAGGAGACACATGGTGCAGAAAGAGTCTCTGCTGAAGAGCGAGGTGGAGGACCTCAAGGTGACACACACTTATAATATGTACTACCTATAGGAATGTGTGTGTGTGTTATGACATCCCTGTGTGTGTGTGTAGGGCCAGGTGTCGAGGGTGGTGTGTGATGTGCGTCTTGGAGGCAGAGCGCCTGCGGAGACAGGAGCTGGCAGAAGCGGAGCTAGAGAAGAGGGAGCTACTGGAGATGCTCCGGAGCCTGCAGCCATTAAGGAGCCAGCGGAACAGAGACAAGCCAATCAGAGGACTGCATCATGAAGACGGGACAATTAGGAGCCAGCATCAAGTAGAACACCCAACCAGGGGCCTGCTGAGGGCGGGGCCAACACAGGCTTCTACCCAATCACTACCCACTCCAGCCTTATACCCGCCTACCTCCCCACAGCCGGGGGGGGGGGGGGGTCACGTAAGGCCGGCCCCCGCAGCCTTACCCTCAACTGCATCAAGAGCAGAGAGGTCACCGTCATCTGAGGGGTCATTCCTAATGTTACTGGGTTATGTTCAGTACTGGGTTATGTTCAGTACTGGGTTATGTTCAGTACTGGGTTATGTTCAGTAGGCACAAATGAGAGAAAATGCTTTAACTTCCTCAATTCCTTCTTCATTTAACCGTCTCAAAACATTTTATCTGGTGTGGCATCTCCTGAACGCACCCTTGATGATTGGCAGATACCTGTGACATTGCTTCAACTCAAGAGAAAACCAGCCTGCTGAGATCCTAAATAAAGTCTGCTGAAACACCTCTGATCTCTGGTCCTCTTAAGGTACAATAGTCTTACTCCATCTACTCTAATGGATTGGAATTATATACAGCTCATCATGCATTTCTTACATTGCATATACCCCATGCATCGATCCGTCTGTCAATCCAACCATCCATACTAACATACCACAGTGAGGAACACACTACTCCAGACAGCGCTCTCAATCACAGAACTTTATTGAGTTTGAACAACAATGTAAAAGAACTACAACAAATTCCACACATCATCAATAGAATCCCACAGAGGACACGTTTCCATGGAGATGATGTACTCATTATTCCTAATTGGTCCGTTAAGAGCCGTGACGGGCTGCAGTCATTGGTCAGGTTTGTTTACCTGGTGAAGGAGCGAACGTGTCGTCCCCTGCCCCCTCCGCTGCCTCCCCCACCGCTAAACTTCCCCCCCTGGGACCCCCTCCCCCCTCCTCCTCCTCCCTGACTCAGCCAGGACAGGCCTGTACCCCCACGACCTCGAGGGGCGCGGTCCCGCGGAGCCAGGCGATATGCACCTGGAAGAGAGGGAGCGAGAAGAACAAGGGTGACCGTCAGTAATTGTGCATGAAAGTATTATCTTGTATTCATGTTGTTCTCTGAATATGTATGTGTGTGTGTTTATACAGTATGTACGTGTGCAAACGAGCGTGTGTGTGTACCTGCAGGCTGCTGGCGTGAGGGCAGGGGGCCGCGTGTGAAGTTGCTCTGCCCGCCCCTGGCATCACTGTATGTTCCTCTGTGGGTAACCGGTGGCAACGGACCACTCCACGACGTGCCACCTCGCCCACCTTCACGGCGGGCATTATAGTTACCTAGAAGGGAGGGGGATGGGAAGACACGGTAGTCAAAGGTTCTTTAAAAGACAACAGACCTACTTGTTAGTTTACAGCGATGTTTGTGTGTGTGTGTGTGTCAACATACCAGACAGCAGAACTCCTTTAGGCTGCGGTGGGGTGAAAAAGCGTGTCTGCTGGCTGTGGAAGGCAGCCCTGCCTCTGTTCCCAGTGAACAGGCCTCTGGTGGGGGGTTTGGGGGAGCTCTTTGGGGGTCGTTTGGGGGGCAGCAGGCCCAGGGGAGTCCCAACGTCTTTAAACTCCGCCGCCACAAAGTCATCCACGTGCATGCTGGGAGGGCGCGAAGTGTTCTGTTTGCGCTGGCGGAAGATGTCGTGGGGGCGACAGAGCTGTCCCCCGAAGCCCCCCCTACCTCGA
The DNA here is from genome assembly GCF_901001165.1 of Salmo trutta. NCBI lineage: Eukaryota > Metazoa > Chordata > Actinopteri > Salmoniformes > Salmonidae > Salmo > Salmo trutta. The sequence continues at coordinate 71,878,771 of NC_042959.1, read as the reverse complement.
CCGCGAGGAGCAGCCATCATGTGGGCTCTCTTAGCTGGCTCGATGTAGTCTGACTTACCACTGCAGGGAGGAAGAGGACGACACAGGCATCTTTGTTAACATGTGGGTCACATACAATCACATTATGTGCCTTAAGGTGATCAAAGTGTGTGTGTACCTGGTGATGAAGGTCTCGTGTTTGTGCTTGCCCAGCCTGAAGCCCTTGTTAGCTTTGGTATGACTGGGAGACAAGGGCTCAGACAGGAAGGAGCGTTCCAGCTCTGACTTCAGGTCCAACTCTGGACAACACTCCTGGGCCAGGCCTAGCAGGTCCACCTTCACCTAGGGACAGAGAGGTTTACTCACACACACACACAGACAGATAGAAAGAGACACACACATTCAAACAACACACAGGTGTCTCACCATGTCTAGTTCAGCCTCCATGTCGTCAGTGTGGAAGGGGGAGAACCACAGAGCCTTCAGCTGCTCATCCAACACCTCCGACAACACAAACACCGTCCTGCAGGAGAGAACAGACAGTCAGAACAGGACACACAGACAGTCAGAACAGGACACACACAGCTTCGGGTCAAAACTGGGTCCATAGCATGTCAGTGGGGCATTCAAGACAAGCCAGATTCCCCAAACAGATTTTGAGTTCATACAGGCGCATAATTAAAAAAAACAGTTGATTAAAATTGCACTTTTGTTGAAGGTGCACTATGCAGAAATCGCTCTGTCATTTCCTGGTAGCTAAAATTCTAATAGTTCGCCTAATTTCAGTTTGTGTGACAAAACAGGCAGTATAGTGTAGATCTAAACCGCATTATAAACTGGGTGGTTTGAGCCCTGAATGCTGATTGGCTGACAGCCGTAGTACATCAGAATATGACAAACACTTATTTATACTGCTCTAATTACGTTGGTAACCAGTTTATAATAGCAATAAGGCACCATGGGGGTTTGTGATATGGCCAATATACCACGGCTAAGGGCTGTGTCCAGGCACTCCGCGTTGCGTCGTGCGTAAGAACAGCCCATAGCCGTTCTAAACTACAGGACTGTTTTGCTATCACAGACTGGAACATGTTCCGGGATTCTTCTGATGACATTGAGGAGTACACCACATCAGTCACTGGCTTTATCAATAAGTGCATCGAGGACGTCATCCCCCCAGTGACTGTACGTACATACCCCAACCAGAAGCCATGGATTACAGGCAACATTCGCACTGAGCTAAAGGGTAGAGCTGCCACTTTCAAGGTGCGGGACTCTAACCTGGAAGCTTACAAGAAATCCCGCTATGCCCTGCGACGAACCATCAAACAGGCAAAGCGTCAATACAGGGCTAAGATTGAATCATACTACACCGGCTCCGACGCTCGTCAGATGTGGCAGGGCTTGCAAACTATTACAGACTACAAAAGGGAAGCACAGCCGCGAGCTGCCCAGTGACACGAGCCTACCAGACGAGCTAAATCACTTCTATGCTCGCTTCGAGGCAAGCAACACTGAGGCATGCATGAGAGCATCAGCTGTTCCGGACGACTGTGTGATCACGCTCTCCGTAGCCGAAGTGAGTAAGACCTTTAAACAGGTCAACATTCACAAGGCTGCGGGGCCAGATGGACATGTGCTCCGGGCATGTGCTGACCAACTGGCAGGTGTCTTCACTGACATTTTCAACATGTCCCTGATTGAGTCTGTAATACCAACATGCTTCAAGCAGACCACCATAGTCCCTGTGCCCAAGAACACAAAGGCAACCTGCCTAAATGACCACAGACCCGTAGCACTCACGTCCGTAGCCATGAAGTGCTTTGAAAGGTTGGTAATGGCTCACATCAACACCATTATCCCAGAAACCCTAGACCACTCCAATTTGCATACCGCCCAAACAGATCCACAGATGATGCCATCTCTATTGCACTCCACACTGCCCTTTCCCACCTGGACAAAATGAACACCTATGTGAGAATGCTATTCATTGACTACAGCTCAGCGTTCAACACCATAGTACCCTCAAAGCTCATCACTAAGCTAAGGAACCTGGGACTAAACACCTCCCTCTGCAACTGGATCCTGGGCTTCCTGACGGGCCGCCCCCAGGTGGTGAGGGTAGGTAGCAACACATCTGCCACGCTGATCCTCAACACTGGAGCTCCCCAGGGGTACGTGCTCAGTCCCCTCCTGTACTCCCTGTTCACCCACGACTGCATGGTCAGGCACGACTCCAACACCATCATTAAGTTTGCAGACGACACAACAGCCTGACCACTGCCAACGACGAGACAGCCTATAGGGAGGAGGTCAGAGACCTGGCCGGGTGGTGCCAGAATAACAACCTATCCCTTAACGTAACCAAGACTAAGGAGATGATTGTGGACTACAGGAAAAGGAGGACCGAGCACGTCCCCATTCTCATCGACGGGGCTGTAGTGGAGCAGGTTGAGAGCTTCAAGTTCCTTGGTGTCCACATCAACAACAAAACTACAATGGTCCAAACACACCAAGACAGTTGTGAAGAGGGAACGACAAAGCCTATTCCCCCTCAGGAAACGAAAAATATTTGGCATGGGTCCTGAGATCCTCAAAACGTTCTACAGCTGCAACATCGAGAGCATCCTGACCGGTTGCATCACTGCCTGGTACGGCAATTGCTCAGCAAGGCACTTCAGAGGGTAGTGTGTACGGCCCAGTACATCACTGGGGCAAAGCTGCCTGCCATCCAGGACCTCTACACCAGGCGGTGTCAGAGGAAGGCCCTAAAAATTGTCAATGACCCCAGCCAACTCAGTCATAGACTGTTCTCTCTACTACCACATGGCAAGCGGTACCAGAGTGCCAAGTCTAGGACAAAAAGGCTTCTCAACAGTTTTTACCCCCAAGCCATAAGACTCCTGAACAGGTAACCAAATGGGACCAAATTACCCGGACTATTTGCATTGTGTGCCCCTCTACCAACCCCTCTTTTACGCTGCTGCTACTCTCTGTTTATCTTATATGCATAGTCACTTTAACTATACATTCATGTACATACTACCTCAATTGGCCCGACCAACCAGTGCTCCCGCACATTGGCTAACCGGGCTATCTGCATTGTGTCCCGCCACCCACCAAGCCATCTTTTACGCTACTGCTACTCTCTGTTCATCATATATGCAGTCACTTTAACCCTACCTACATGTACATACTACCTCAATCAGCCTGACTAACCAGTGTCTGTATATAGCCTTGCTAATGTTATTTTCAAATGTCTTTTTACTGTTGTTTTATTTCTTAACTTACCTACACACACACACACAGACACACACACATTGTTTTTGCACTATTGGTTAGAGCCTGTATATAAGCATTTCACTGTAAGGTTGTATTCGGCGCATATGACAAATAAACTTTGATTTGATATTGGCTATACCACACCCCCTCGGGCCTTATTGCTTAAGTGAAATATATCTTCCATGACTGTTTCTGCTGTTTGAAGCTGGTGTGCAAAACCGAAAGTAAAAGACGCAAAAATGAAATTTAAGAACTGGAAGCATAAAAATAGCGCACATATAACAGATCTACCGCTTCTAGATGTGCGTTCAGTGAGAATGACAGATCTATACCTCACATTTCTATGTGAATTTGTTCAGCTCGCCCAAAAAGTTACATATTGCAGCTTTAACGGTATCTATTGGGCCAACAGTGTCAGTGGGCGGTACCTGTGGTTGAACTGGGCCAATAGCGTGTCAGGGTTGGGTAGAGTGGGCTCCGTCTCAGGGGGAGTAGATGCGTCCATAGTGGTCTCCAGCGTCTGTCGTAGACCAATTACATTCTCCAACAGGGTCTCCAATGAATCCTCCTCCTTGCACAGCTTCTACACACACACACACACACACCAGTTACTTCCACTACTTCCGTCAGGAGATCTGTACTTACATTTATAATCATTACTATGCACAAAGTGTGTGTATGTACCGTGATGTGTTTCTCTAGTGTGTTTAGAGGGTGTGTGTCAGTCTCCTCCCACTGCAGCAGAGCCTTCATCTCTGAGCCAGTCAGAGCCACAGACCTTGGGGGCGGGACCAGCCCGGACTCTTCCCCTCCACTCTCCTCCCCACAGCAACCCTGGGTATGAGAACAGAGAGAGTGACAGAGACAGATTAATGATATACGGGCGGACTGGCCTTCACATCGGCAGATAATGGTTGAGCATGTTAATAATGGTTGATCATGTTGATATGGACTTGCTTGGGGTTCTACCAGAGGGTCAGTGTTGAGGATCTGTCGTAGGAAGTCCAGCAGAGCAGAGAGGAGTTCAGCAGAGTCTTTCCTGAAGGAGAACACCTGTCTCTTCAACAGAGCACACACACTGGCACTGTGCTTCTTCAGAGCCCTAAAAACACACATCTCTAAAGTTGAATTCGGTGTTCCACAGGGTTCAGTGCTTTAACCCCTACTATTGTCTATATACACATGCTACACTTGCATTGATCTAAACTCCTGGCAGTGAGGAGTGTGTGTGTACCCTTTGAGGTGGTAGAGTCCATAGTCATGTTCTGTGAGGAACATGAGTGTTCTGAGACAGGTGAGGAGCAGAGCGGCACTGCTCTCTCCGTTCCCCAAAACCTCCAGCAGAGAGTCGCACACTGATGAGATCATTTCCCGTCCTGGCAGGGCATTGGCCAGTTGCTCGGCCTCTGACACACACCCCTCGGCTGGGTGGGGCACCACCAGAGAGATGTCCTAACACACACACACACACACACACACACACACACACACAGCAGAGTTAACCCAATGAGTCCCACCATTTACAAAAACATTTGTAGAGTCAGAATGATTTGAGATGCTTGGCAAAAGCTGACTCTCATGAACACGTAACATGTTTCGTCTCTATGATTCTCATAAACTACACAATAGTCGTTAGATGGGGTTCTTCTACAGAGAAGACCATAGTAAATCCCAGGACATAGTGTCTATAATACTGTAAGGGGTTCTTCTACAGAGAAGACCATAGTAAATCCTAGGACATAGTGTCTATAACACTGTAAGGGGTTCTTCTACAGAGAAGACCATAGTAAATCCCAGGACATAGTGTCTATAACACTGTAAGGGGTTCTTCTACAGAGAAGACCATAGTAAATCCCAGGACATAGTGTCTATAACACTGTAAGGGGTTATTCTACAGAGAAGACCATAGTAAATCCCAGGACATAGTGTCTATAACACTGTAAGAGGTTATTCTACATAGAAGACCATAGTAAATCCCAGGACATAGTGTCTATAACACTGTAAGGGGTTATTCTACATAGAAGACCATAGTAAATCCCAGGACATAGTGTCTATAACACTGTAAGGGGTTATTCTACATAGAAGACCATAGTAAATCCCAGGACATAGTGTCTATAACACTGTAAGGGGTTATTCTACATAGAAGACCATAGTAAATCCCAGGACATAGTGTCTATAACACTGTGATAAGCTCACATAGTTGCTATTATAAACTCTGAACAGTTGTCACTGACTAGTTAGATATTCATTTTCCAGTGAGCAAACCATTTCTGTACTTAGAGCATTCTTATAACTACATTTCTATTGGGTTTTTGCTCTGTCAATAAAACTCATGAATGCAACTGTTTATGTGAAATAGTTAGGTGTTCTACTTGTAGCCCTGGTTGTCCTGAAAAGAACATGGTAAAACACTTCATTGTGGGACTAAATATAACGGCTGGACATGCAGATAAATAAAAGTCAGATAAATATCTTGGGACTGATGGGGTTAAACACCTTTCTCTATCCCTCTACCGCTCCCTCTTACCTGGCTCAGCCTAATACGACCCCCTGCTAGTCTGACACATAGTTCAGACTAAAGAGCATCCACAAAGACCTACATGTTTATGAACATAACACGCACCAATTCAGCCCATACCTCTCCATTGTTACAGCTGGAGGAAAAACATCAGCTAGTGGATGAAGTGCATTAGCTTCATACAATACCAGGTGCTTCGTGTGTTACCTGGTCACACAGTGACTGCAGGACAGTTCCCACCAGCTCTGCACAGTGCTGTTGTGGCAGGGCGTGGTCAGCAGCGGGAACCAATAGGGACAGTAGCAGGGGGAAGACATCAGCCAATGGCTCGTCTCCAGGGGCGGAGCCAGAGAGCAGGTGTAACGTTGCGATCTTACAGGCTCTCTGGGAAACCAGGGTGTCGAATAGAGAGAGGAGACGCAGGACCTGCCCCCAACCCGGACTCTTACCCTCAACACTGAAAAACACAACCACACATACCGAAATCAAAAACGCAACCACACATACCGAAATCAAAAACGCAACCACACATACCGAAATCAAAAACGCAACCACACATACCGAAATCAAAAACGCAACCCCACATACCGAAATCAAAAACGCAACCCCACATACCGAAATCAAAAACGCAACCACACATACTGAAATCAAAAACGCAACCACACATACCGAAATCAAAAACGCAACCACACATACCGAAATCAAAAACGCAACCACACATACCGAAATCAAAAACGCAACCACACATACCGAAATCAAAAACGCAACCACACATACCGAAATCAAAAACGCAACCACACATACCGAAATCAAAAACGCAACCACACATACCGAAATCAAAAACGCAACCACACATACCGAAATCAAAAACGCAACCACACATACCGAAATCAAAAACACAACCACACATACCGAAATCAAAAACAAGCACATCAGAGAAGGTATCATGGCGGTTCTAATTTGGACATGAAATAATATACAAGGCCAATTAGGGATTTATTTGGCTTGCCATCTTAGTACAAGAGGTGCATAAGGGTGTGTGTTTGCGACTGTCTTACGGCTGTAGTTCCCCCAGCAGGAACTCCAGCAGGGTCTTCATGATGAGGGTCGCGGTGGGAGAGGAGAGGTCAGCCAGCTGGACACACACACGTCGCAGCATGGCCAGCAGCGGAGGACAGCTAGTTCCACACACACACCCGAGGGCGTCTGCAAACACACCCCACTGCACCCGCAGGTGCATGCTCCACAACTTCCTGGTGTTCAACGCTACAGCCACGTCCTGGACAGAGATCACCTGGAGGGGGACCGGCACAACACACAACTAGAAATCTGTTTCCCTTCGGTTTGGATGTTTCCAACATGAAAGTCCTACAGCTTTCAATCCTCATGCATTGATTAGTTTGTTAAGTGTCAATCCGACGACCTCCAGACTGTTGCTGATGATGGCTGTAGCAACATGAGAAGCAGCAGGCGTGTGTGTACCTGCGTGCTCTGCATGGGCAGGGGGAGTGGTAGCAGTTCAGACAGCAGGGTGAGGCCAGAGAAGAGTCCTTCTGGTGCTTTCAGTAGAGAGCCCAACACCTCCTTCAGCATCAGAGACCATGTGTTACTGAGCAGAGTTTCCTCTGTGTGGGTCATCTACAGGGGAAATGATACCCAATTTATTACACGCAACACACACACAACATTATGTTAAAGGTCAATCAGAAAAGAGCTCTCTACCTGTTCGCTGACTCCCTGTGTGAAGGTGAGCAGCACATCTACGATGAGGGCCTGAACCTTGGTCTCCTCCCAGTCTAGACGTCCAGAGGACGGGGCTGAACACACCACCATGTGTAGCGTCACCAACGTGCTCGCCACACGCGTGTCCCTGAACTGGAAGGCCCCGCTGCGCAGCAGCTCTGTCAGCATGGTCCGCAGCAGCCTTAGCGTGTTAGCGCACACGCCAAGGATCATACAGCGCTGTGGGGTGGGTCCCATGTGTCCGTGCACACGCCAGGCAGGCAGCAGCACGCTACACAGCTTCTGGAGAACACAAACACATGTGTCCAAGCCCTCCCCAGAAAACAACTGCACCCCCGCTAGACTCCACTTCAGATCTCTCTGCTGAGCCTCTACGGCGTTAGGGGGACAGGCGATCTGGCAGAGGACCCTCAGAGCAGACATCAGTCCACTTCCCTCTAGAGTCAACACGTTCTGGACGTTCTACAGGGACACACACGGGACAGACAGGACAGAATGGGTTTTCTGTTAGTAATATGACCAATAATACACATGTACATACACTAAGTATTTTATTTACATCAGCCACACAGTGTATTCGGAAAGTATTCAGACCCCTTGAATTTTTCCACATTTTGTTACTTTACAGCCTTATTCTAAAATTGATTCAATTGTTTTTTCCCCCTCATCAATCTATGCACAATATGCCATAATGACAAAGCAAAAACACCTGCATTTTTTTTAAACATTGCAAATGTATAAAAAAAAGTACAAAAAACTGAAAACAAATCACATAAGTATTCAGACCCTTTTTTCAATACTTTTGTGGAAGCACTTTTGCAGAGATTACAGCCTCAAGTCTTCTTGGGTATGAAACTACAAGCTTTGGACACCTGTATTTGGGGAGTTTCTCCCATTCTTCTCTGCAGATCCTCTCAAGCTCTGTCAGGTTGAATTTGGAGCGTCGCTGCACAGCTATTTTTAGGTCTCTCCAGACATGTTCGATCGGGCTCAATTCCGGGCTCTGGCTGGGCCACTCAAGGACATTCAGAGACCAGCCAAGCTACTCCTGTGTCGTCTTGGCTGTGTGCTTAGGGTCATTGTCCTGTAGGAAGGTGAACCTTCTCCACAGTCAGGTCCTGAGAGCTCTGTTCATCTTTCCCTCGATCCTGACTAGTCTCCCAGTCCCTGCAGCTGAAAAACATCCCCACAGCATGATGCTGCCACCACCATGCTTCACAGTAGAGATGGTGCCAGATTTCCTCCAGACTTGACACTTGGCATTCAGGCCACAGAGTTCAATCTAGAGCAGAGAATATTGTTTATCATGGTCTGAGAGTCTTTAGATGCCTTTTGGCAAACTACAAGCGGGCTGTCATGTGCCTTTTACTGAGGAGTGGCTTCCATCTGGCCATTCTACCATAAAGAACTGATTGGTAGAGTGCTGCAGAGATGGTTGTTCTTCTGGAAGGTTCTCCCATTTCCACAGAGGAACTCTGGAGCTCTATCAGAGTGACCATCGGGTTCCTGGTCACCTCCCTGACCAAGGCCCTTCTTCCCCGATTGCTCAGTTTGGCCGGGAGGCTCTAGGAAGAGTCTTGGTGGTTCCAAACTTCTTCCATTTAAGAATGATGGAGGCCACTGTGTTCTTGGGGACCTGCAATGCTGCAGAAATGTTTTGGTACCCTTCCCCAGATCTGAGCCTCGACGCAATCCTGTCTTGGAGCTCTACAGACAGTTCCTTCGACCTCATGGCTTGGTTTTTGCTCTGACATGCACTGTCAACTGTGGGACCTTATATAGACAGGTGTGTGCCTTTCCAAATCATGTCCAATCAATAGAATTTACCACAGGTGGACTCCAATCAAGTTGTAGAAACATCTCAAGAATGATCAATGGAAACAGGATGAATAAGAAGGTAACGTACATTTTTTTTTGAAAATTTCAAGGGGTCTGAATACTTTCCCAAGACGCGCGCACACGCTCTCCCTCCCTACAAGATCTGGGTCAGCCACAGTCACATCTATTTTCACTGTCAC
>NC_042959.1:71846731-71864231 GCF_901001165.1 Salmo trutta | reverse complement strand
AGGGGTCGTACTGGACTGGGGGCACAGAGGCCAGGTCTTCAGGGGTGTAGTCAATGTCAAAACTGGGCAGCTTAAAACTCCCATTGTCCAAGTCATCCTCATCACTACTGATCTGCTCATAACCATCATCACCTGGAGAGAGGAGGGAGGGAGGGTGAGTGAAGGAGGGTGAGGGAGAGAGAAATATTGTAAAACAACAAAAACAAACACAGAAAAAGAAAAGGCCTCACAACACTCACATAAGTGCTAAAACATGAATAACATGATGAAATGACTGTTCACTCAACCAAGAGATAAGAATGAGAGAGAATCACAGCACACAGGCACAGTTAGTTTGTCATGCAAGGGGATCTGATACTACAGCAGCAACAGCCATGGCTCTAAGCCTTATGATTACAACTGGTTAGGCTGGTTGGAATGGCACTGAGCAGGGTGTAGGGTGTAAGGGTCTGAACAGGGTGTAGGGTTGAGGGGTCTGAGCAGGGTGTAGGGTTGAGGGGTCTGAACAGGGTGTAGGGTTGAGGGGTCTGAACAGGGTGTAGGGTTGAGGGGTCTGAACAGGGTGTAGGGTTGAGGGGTCTGAACAGGGTGTAGGGATGAGGGGTCTGAACAGGGTGTAGGGATGAGGGGTCTGAGCAGGGTGTGGGGTTGAGGGGTCTGAACAGGGTGTAGGGTTGAGGGGTCTGAACAGGGTGTAGGGTTGAGGGGTCTGAACAGGGTGTAGGGTTGAGGGGTCTGAACAGGGTGTAGGGATGAGGGGTCTGAGCAGGGTGTGGGGTTGAGGGGTCTGAACAGGGTGTAGGGTTGAGGGGTCTGAACAGGGTGTAGGGTTGAGGGGTCTGAACAGGGTGTAGGGTTGAGGGGTCTGAGCAGGGTGTAGGGTTGAGGGGTCTGAACAGGGTGTAGGGTTGAGGGGTCTGAACAGGGTGTAGGGTTGAGAGGTCTGAACAGGGTGTAGGGTTGAGGGGTCTGAGCAGGGTGTAGGGTTGAGGGGTCTGGACAGGGTGTAGGGTTGAGGGGTCTGAACAGGGTGTGGGGTTGAGGGGTCTGAACAGGGTGTGGGGTTGAGGGGTCTGAGCAGGGTGTGGGGTTGAGGGGTCTGAACAGGGTGTGGGGTTGAGGGGTCTGAGCAGGGTGTGGGGTTGAGGGGTCTGAACAGGGTGTGGGGTTGAGGGGTCTGAGCAGGGTGTAGGGGTCTGGACATGGTGTAGGGTTGAGGGGTCTGAACAGGGTGTAGGGGTCTGAACAGGGTGTAGGGGTTGAGGGGTCTGAGCATGGTGTAGGGTTGAGGGGTCTGAGCAGGGTGTAGGAGTCTGAGCAGGGTGTAGGGGTCTGAGCAGGGTGTAGGGTTGAGGGGTCTGAACAGGGTGTAGGGTTGAGGGGTCTGAACAGGGTGTAGGGTTGAGGGGTCTGAACAGGGTGTAGGGGTCTGGACAGGGTGTAGGGTTGAGGGGTCTGAACAGGGTGTAGGGTTGAGGGGTCTGAACAGGGTGTGGGGTTGAGGGGTCTGAGCAGGGTGTAGGGTTGAGGGGTCTGAACAGGGTGTAGAGTTGAGGGGTCTGGACAGGGTGTAGGGTTGAGGGGTCTGAGCAGGGTGTAGGGTTGAGGGGTCTGAGCAGGGTGTGGGGTTGAGGGGTCTGAGCAGGGTGTAGGGGTCTGGACAGGGTGTAGGGTTGAGGGGTCTGAACAGGGTATAGGGGTCTGGACTGGGTGTAGGGTTGAGGGGTCTGAGCAGGGTGTAGGGTTGAGGTGTCTGAACAGGGTGTAGGGTTGAGGGGTCTGAACAGGGTGTAGGGGTCTGAGCAGGGTGTAGGGTTGAGGGGTCTGAACAGGGTGTAGGGGTTGAGGGGTCTGAGCATGGTGTAGGGTTGAGGGGTCTGAGCAGGGTGTAGGGGTCTGAGCAGGGTGTAGGGGTCTGAGCAGGGTGTAGGGTTGAGGGGTCTGAACAGGGTGTAGGGTTGAGGGGTCTGAACAGGGTGTAGGGTTGAGGGGTCTGAACAGGGTGTAGGGGTTGAGGGGTCTGAACAGGGTGTAGGGTTGAGGGGTCTGAGCAGGGTGTAGGGGTCTGAGCAGGGTGTAGGGGTCTGAACAGGGTGTAGGGGTTGAGGGGTCTGAACAGGGTGTAGGGTTGAGGGGTCTGAGGGTGTAGGGTTGAGGGGTCTGAGCAGGGTGTAGGTTTGAGGGGTCTGAACAGGGTGTAGGGTTGAGGGGTCTGGACAGGGTGTGGGGTTGAGGGGTCTGAGCAGGGTGTAGGGTTGAGGGGTCTGAACAGGGTGTGGGGTTGAGGGGTCTGAGCAGGGTGTAGAGTTGAGGGGTCTGAACAGGGTGTGGGGTTGAGGGGTCTGAGCAGGATGTAGGGTTGAGGGGTCTGAGCAGGGTGTGGTGTTGAGGGGTCTGAACAGGGTGTAGGGTTGAGAGGTCTGAACAGGGTGTAGGGTTGAGGGGTCTGAACAGGGTGTAGGGTTGAGGGGTCTGAACAGGGTGTGGGGTTGAGGGGTCTGAACAGGGTGTAGGGTTGAGGGGTCTGAACAGGGTGTAGGGTTGAGGGGTCTGAACAGGGTGTGGGGTTGAGGGGTCTGGACAGGGTGTAGGGTTGAGGGGTCTGAACAGGGTGTGGGGTTGAGGGGTCTGAACAGGGTGTAGGGTTGAGGGGTCTGAACAGGGTGTAGGGTTGAGGGGTCTGAACAGGGTGTAGGGTTGAGGGGTCTGGACAGGGTGTAGGGTTGAGGAGTCTGAACAGGGTGTAGGGTTGAGGGGTCTGAACAGGGTTGAGGGGTCTGAGCAGGGTGTAGGGTTGAGGGGTCTGAGCAGGGTGTAGGGTTGAGGGGTCTGAGCAGCATGCCAGAGCACACACACACTGTCTGAGCCCCCCTACCTTCCTCCATCTCTTCCTCCTCCTCACCCTCATCCTCCTCCTCTTCCTCCTCCTCATCCTCAGGGGCGCTACACTCCGTCCGTGCATCGTCCTCTTCTTCCGGCTCTTCCTCCTCTTCCTCCTCCCCCTCTTCCTCAGGCTCGGCGTCTGAGTAGGGTTCGTCGGCGGGCAGTGAGCTGCGCTCAGGTGAGACGGCCTCCAGGTAGTCCTCCCCTCTTTCAGTCGGCTCCGCCTTGGCCACTCCAACTGACAGTCACCATGGACACCACAGTCGGTTATCACGGCAACCAAAGAGGGCATCAGGTATACACGGATACAAGCTTGCACAAATACATGGAAACGTTACTTTTGGCAAGGTTAGCTAGTTGAATATACAGTATGAAATCTGTCCCTGTGAGATGAACATAGAGACGCAGAGAAGTGTGTGTGTGTGTGTTACCGGTCACTGGGACCAGCTCCTCATCATCATCATCTGGTGGGGGCGGTCCAGGAGGGGTGCGGGGGCCTCTGGGTGCTGGTCTGGGAGGACTGCCATTATACTGCTCCTCCTTATCCCACTCTGAGACACACATAGTTTAGTCCACCTTGTGTTTTCCTTTTTGCCATGGAAAATATGATAGTATTGTGATAGTGGTATCCTGGCAACCCTAGTATGAGTCTTCACCCACCTTGTTTGATGATCCTCTTGAGGCCAGTCTGTTGTTGGGGGGGTGGGGGAGGGGGAGGTGGGGGAGAGTCCCGGTCATGACCATGTGACCTTTCTGCTGTACCGTACACCGCCACCGTCAGGCTGGTGTACCATCCACGCAGCACCAGACCATCTGTGTTCACCTACACAACACACACACTCACCATTACAAACACACAGCGACACACACAACACCGTTCACCTGTAGAGAAAACAGTGACCTTCTACAGACAGAGGGGGGAGGAGTCTTTACCTTTCCATTGGGCCTGAAAACGATGGACTTGTTTTCGTCATATTCAAAACTGTAAGGACGAGCCAGCGAGAGAAAGAGAGACAGAATTATTACATTTCCATTAGTAGTGGAGCAGGCTACAGTAGAGGGGCTGATGTACTGCAAGCTCTCTCTCAGGTGAACAACAACGGCCTGTGAGCGCTTGACTAACATTAGGTTGTGCCTGTGTTCTCTGTTGGAATGCTCCATGTGGCATTCTGGGTTCTACAGTCTGTTGTGTGTGATTCAGCAGGTGCAGCAACAGGGCTACGTTTCTGGCGACCCGTCTCAGAGTGAACAAGGACTAAGACAGTCGTCACAGATTGGTCTCTGCCCTGACAGGTTCTACAGGTGAGACTTGAGCTCTCAAATACTTTTATAGACACATTCTGGGAAGTGAAAAAAAGGGAGGGGCGGGAGAGAGACATAGACAGATACTGGGAGGGCAGGAGCGACAGAGACAGAGGAAGAGGTAGAGAGAGAGGGATACAGACAGAGAGAGGAAGAGGAAGAGAGAGATACAGACAGAGAGAGACAGAGGTAGAGAGAGAGGGATACAGACAGAGAGAGAGATAGAGGGATACAGACAGAGAGGAAGAGGTAGAGAAAGAGGGATACAGACAGAGAGAGAGGTAGAGAGAGAGGGATACAGACAGAGAGGAAGAGGTAGAGAGAGGGATACAGACAGAGAGAGAGGTAGAGAGAGGGATACAGACAGAGAGAGAGATAGAGAGAGGGATACAGACAGAGAGAGAGGGATACAGACAGCGAGAGAGGTAGAGAGAGGGATAGAGACAGAGAGAGGCAGACAAAGAGGGATACAGACAGAGGAAGAGGTAGAGAGAAAGAGATACAAACAGAGAGAGACAGAGGTAGAGAAAGAGGGATACAGACAGAGAGAGAGAAGTAGAGAGAGAGGGATACAGACAGAGAGAGAGAGGTAGAGAAAGAGGGATACAGACAGAGAGTAGTAGAGGTATATTCGAGAACCACTCTTTGGAAACAAGTGCTTTAATTAATACTTTTAAGTGCTATCCTCTGGGTCCACATTGTACATTTCTGTTGTATATGTCTTTTACACAAATACATTCAATTCAAATAGAATGTACAAAGTGTTACTGACCTGCCCAGTCTGTGGAAGCAGGCGCTGCTGGGTTTTGTGAGGTTGTTGAAGAAAAGCTCCAGCTGGAAGGAATGAGGCGATGTCTCCCTGGAAACACAGACAGGAACAGGATATGACATCACCACTCAGCCCCCCTTTCAGCCACATGAGAGATCCCATCTGTCCGGTTACGATTACCTCACAAATCACCCAACTACCCCGGTGAGAATGAGGCCAAACTGAACATTACATCTCTGGGGCCTCATTTATCAATATTGCGTAGAAACTTCTATAAAATACTTCTTACGAACAGAATTTAGAATGTTCGTACACATTGATAAATCACACTTTTTCTAACAATCCTACGAGCTTCATGCGTACACCGGTAGGAGATAATCGTTGATAAATACCAAATGATCTCAGCCTCAGTGCTCGTGCACGACCTTGGCTATTTGCATTTTGAAACGCCCCCAATTAATCATACATGGTCAAAATCATCCCTTTAAAGCCCGTGGGGAATATACCACACCATACCAGGATATACAACGTTGCAACCAAAGAAAGCTAAGAAAATAGGAGGTGCTAGTGTCAGAGACTGAGTACAACCAAAAGGTTTTATTTGTCTCTCAGTTGTGGCTTGACCAGTAAAACCATTAAGACAATGAGTTGCTTTAGCAATGGCAAATCTACTTCAAATGAGTAGACAACAGTCAGGAATAAGCCATCCATCCTCAACAGCTCCTTCCTGTAGGCGTATAGGCCAACATTGGCCACCACATTCAGCAGCGTCTTCTGCCCATCACATAAATGATCACCTGCACATTAAGAGGGGAAGCCTTTTCTGTTCACATAGTTCAACTCGTTTTGGGATGGTGTTTTTATGGCGATGTGGGTGCCGTCTATTGCTCCGTTTGTATTTGGGAACCCATTGATGGCAAAGAAACCCCTCTTGACTTCAACCTGTTGGACGACGGTGTAAGGAAATTGTACGTTACAGTTTGATTGCATCCAAAACACTGTCTCATCGAAGCTGTGAGATGCCGATCGGCAAGCTCCCGATGCCAAAAACCTGAGGGTGGACAGCCTTTTTAAAGTAAGTCTTAAGTCCTCACAAAAATCCTAAAAGATTGGCTCATCATATATAATTTCCCAAAACCAATCGGTACTTTCTGAGCAAGATCATACTACTGCACAGATACTACTGCACTGTTGGAGCAACGAACACAAGTATTTCACTACACCTGCAGTAACATCTGTTAAATGTGTAAAATTTGATCAACCGCTCATTTAATTTCCCATTATCTCAAGTCTTTTATCATATTTCAACAATGGTTTCACTTTCACACGTGCCTCAAACTTTGCGATCCCGAGTGGCGCAGCGGTCTAAGGCACTGCATCTCAGTGCAAGAGGCATCACTACAGTCCCTGGTTCGAATCCAGGCTGTATCACATCCTGCCGTGATTGGGCATCCCATAGGGTGGCGCACAATTGACCCAGCATCGTCTGGGTTTGGCCGGGGTAGGGAGTCATTGTAAATAATAATTTGTCTTAACTGACTTGCCTAGTTAAATAAAGGTTAAACAAAAAAATTAACAAATGACTGTACTTTATGTGAATTATTATAGTAACAAATGCACTGGTGGTCAAATGATATGCCTGTCAAGATATGTTGCATGAATTCACAATGGAAATACAATGACATCGAAAAATGATTGAATTATTACTCCATCACAATTTCAGACATTTTCAACATATACACTGCTCAAAAAAATAAAGGGAACACTAAAATAACACATCCTAGATCTGAATGAATGAAATAATCTTATTAAATAATTTTTTCTTTACATAGTTGAATGTGCTGACAACAAAATCACACAAAAATAATCAATGGAAATCCAATTTATCAACCCATGGAGGTCTGGATTTGGAGTCACACTCATAATTAAAGTGGAAAACCACACTACAGGCTGATCCAACTTTGATGTAATGTCCTTAAAAAAAGTCAAAATGAGGCTCAGTAGTGTGTGTGGCGTCCACGTGCCTGTATGACCTCCCTACAACGCCTGGGCATGCTCCTGATGAGGTGGCGGATGGTCTCCTGAGGGATCTCCTCCCAGACCTGGACTAAAACATCCGCCAACTCCTGGACAGTCTGTGGTGCAACGTGGCGTTGGTGGATGGAGCGAGACATGATGTCCCAGATGTGCTCAATTGGATTCAGGTCTGGGGAACGGGCGGGCCAGTCCATAGCATCAATGCCTTCCTCTTGCAGGAACTGCTGACATACTCCAGCCACATGAGGTCTAGCATTGTCTTGCATTAGGAGGAACCCAGGGCCAACTGCACCAGCATAAGGTCTCACAAGGGGTCTGAGGATCTCATCTCGGTACCTAATGGCAGTCAGGCTACCTCTGGCGAGCACATGGAGGGCTGTGCGGCCCCCCAAAGAAATGCCACCCCACACCATGACTGACCCACCGCCAAACCGGTCATGCTGGAGGATGTTGCAGGCAGCAGAACGTTCTCCACGGCGTCTCCAGACTCTGTCACGTCTGTCACGTGCTCAGTGTGAACCTGCTTTCATCTGTGAAGAGCACAGGGCGCCAGTGGCGAATTTGCCAATCTTGGTGTTCTCTGGCAAATGCCAAACGTCCTGCACGGTGTTGGGCTGTAAGCACAACCCCCACCTGTGGACGTCGGGCCCTCATACCACCCTCATGGAGTCTGTTTCTGACCGTTTGAGCAGACACATGCACATTTGTGGCCTGCTGGAGGTCATTTTGCAGGGCACTGGCAGTGCTCCTCCTTGCACAAAGGCGGAGGTAGCGGTCCTGCTGCTGGGTTGTTGCCCTCCTACGGCCTCCTCCACGTCTCCTGATGTACTGGCCTGTCTCCTGGTAGCGCCTCCATGCTCTGGACACTACGCTGACAGACACAGCAAACCTTCTTGCCACAGCTCGCATTGATGTGCCATCCTGGATGAGCTGCACTACCTGAGCCACTTGTGTGGGTTGTAGACTCCGTCTCATGCTACCACTAGAGTGAAAGCACCGCCAGCATTCAAAAGTGACCAAAACATCAGCCAGGAAGCATAGGAACTGAGAAGTGGTCTGTGGTCACCACCCGCAGAACCACTCCTTTATTGGGGGTGTCTTGCTAATTGCCTATAATTTCCACCTGTTGTCTATTCCATTTGCACAACAACATGTGAAATGTATTGTCAATCAGTGTTGCTTCCTAAGTGGACAGTTTGATTTCACAGAAGTGTGATTGACTTGGAGTTACATTGTGTTGTTTAAGTGTTCCCTTTATTTTTTTGAGCAGTAAATTTCCCCCCATTCTACGCTTGACAGTTCCCTTACACCTTGATCACACCGACAGCGTCATTGCGTTTCGGTACACTAGAAGTACATTCATTTCCAACGGAATGCTGCGTTTGCCTTGCAGAATTGCGCTACAGTGTGTTCTATGTGGTGCATACATTGGATTTATTGAATTTATGCATCAAATTGTATGGTAGACGGTTTGACATTAATGGTAGCAGAAGGTGAATGTTGAATTTAGTTGCACACATATCCAGATGACGCTGCATTCCATTTTGCACAATGAGGCTGTAGGTGTGATCAAGCCATTATTCCACCACTTGGCACTGTGTGAACACGGTCATGGCAAATGTTCATATTGATAAATCGCACACTTTGCGTGGAAATGATCCCACTCATGGTTTACGCACATATTTGTGCCTATGCATGATTGATTGAGGCCCCTGAAGTTCCCCTCATAAACATCCCAGTCTCAGATGTCACATGCACATAGCTAGTAGTATATATTTGTTTAGCTCTCCCTTATACACCTTGAATGATGGTTTCTTACCCGAATGCCCGGTTGTCTGGCAGGCTGGTGTGTGCTTTAATTCCAGGGGGAATGACACGCACCTCTGTGATCAGGACCCCACACGGGAACCGCACCACATCCACATTGGTCAGCTAGACACAACACATTTCAATAATTTCACTGTAAGGCCCTACCACATCCGTTGTATTCGGCGTATGTGAAAAATAAAATGTAATTAGATTTTTATTTAGACCATGCGCACAACAAAAACAGTCAGCACTTTTTTGTGCCATACAAAAACAAAAAGGACATTTACATCATTTAGCAGACGCTCTTATCCAGAGCGACTTACACAACTGGGAATTTCGTGTATTCATCTGCAGACAGTAATTGTAGGCTATATCTGTAAAGATGAACAGTCTTAAAACGGTCTGTGTAACGTAAACCGTGCGAGTCGCTAACTAGCAAGTTAAACGTACACGTTAGCTGTGTGAGTAGCAAGCGGGTAAACAATCTGCGCACACGCCGTTGCCGACTGTCCCGTTGTCCGTTATGGCTAGCTAGTTTCACGTATCCCTATCCCCGCTGCAACTGTAGAAGAGACCACTGAATATAAGAACCCGTAACCTACTTAAAAACGTAATACCTTGCTAGGAAACAATGCATCACACTTAGTTTGGAAGGACGATTTAGTTATTATGTATGGTGGCCACTGTGTTAGCATTAGCCTAGGGGAACGGGGGATCAGAAGCCGTAGTTAGTTAGCTAACTGGAATCTCAGCAAAGTACACTCCTGGGATAAAATAGCAAGTGGTATTAACACATTTAGCTACCTCTGCACTCTGATGTTTGAATGTATCCAGAAAAAGTAGCTCCGTTAAAGTGTCCCCCGCCATGTTTTTCTGTTTTCACTTGGGGTAAACTTCCGGATCTAGCCACAACGGTTTCCGGGTTTTAAAACCCGACGGCAAGCAGTTCTGTAAAGACAGACCCCGAATCAGTTTAAACCTATTTTGTTACCAATGAGTAACAACACAAACTGATCTGAGGTCGGTGCATAGTGGAGAGTTCATCAAATATGATTCAGGCTTCTGGCAATGGCACTCTCATAATAAGTTATAAAAGATGCCGTAATAAAACAGGCAATAGCCTGACTTTGAATATTTGATACATGTATTTTACAATAGCCTAAATGAAAACAATGGATCTACATATTTCATCACTGTTTATTTTTAAATAGGCCTTATAAACTTTATTGTAATGATGTCACTGATTTGCCACGATTGGCTGGTCTCAATATTTTCTCAGCAGTAGCAGAAATGCAGAAAACAACATTATGTTACATTACATTGTTTTCAATAACATTTCCCACTGCAGCCTATATGCCAAGGGTAGCATTTGGAAATAGCCTATGCACTCGTCTACTCATGAATAGAGATAAAAACTAGGCAATGATCAGTTTGTAGGCTAGTATATGAGATTGTTGTTCTTCTCATGTATGTTGTTCAGGTCGGGCCGATGGGTTTGTCGCGATGCCGTGCCACGTCCCTGTTTGAAAGCACCAATAGGGACAGCACTCAGAAAGAGAAGGGGTGTATTCATTACGGAAATCGTTTACAGGTTATTAAGAACCAAACGAAAGCAAACAGAGGAAACACGAGTTTCTATTGGACAAATGCAGGTAGGTCCCTCTCCGTTTCGTCCCGTTTGCTTCCGTTTAAGAAGCGCATTGTAACAGAATCGGCGTAATGAATACGCCCCATGCAGGTAGATACCTGGGTCACGTGGTCCGCAGCGCACACAGGTAGGTGCATCACAAAAAAGGGAACATTCAGCCATTACACTGCGATGAGGTGTGCCGGAGATTTTGCATAGATTATCAAGCAATCAAGAAGCCACTAAAAATATCTGGAGTTGCTGAGCACACCTTTGCGCATAGGTGTCTGGGTGTGGGTGGCTGGATTCTTTGGGTTCTATACTGTTCTGGGGGTGTAGCTGTAGGTTATTTTCTATTACTTTGGGTGTAATTAGAGTCCCTTTGTATTTATCCTGAAAATGACGGCTCAGGTAGACTACCTGGCGGTGTTGTTCACCACCACATCTGGTGCGAGCGGAGACCTCTTGGGTTCGGACGAGACGGAGCTCGAGCAGTTGGTGTGGCAGCTCGTGGACTTGAAGAACAAAAAGGTCATCTTTAAAATATAGACGACCACCTTTCTTTTGTTTATGAGGTCTAATGACAAAACTGATCATAAGTGTGCCATAAATCGGCTACTCCATTATGCATATTAAAGTGTGTTTTTTAAGTGTACACATGCCTATAGCCTATGAAAATGTACATTTGATAATGACGTTGTTATTTTAAATGTACTGAAGTGTGTGTGTTTTCTCTCTGGTCCAGTTGGGAAAGGTGAATGAGGTGTTAATACGGCCTGAGCACTCGGACCTGGCAGAAGATTGTCTGGGGGAGAGAGAAGACAGCGAGGAGTCTGTCTCTACAGTCACAGGCTTGGAGCACGCGCTAAACCTGGTACAGACAATATCTGTTGTCTCGTGATTTTTATGAAATACATTTTTGACTTCATCAGATTCTGCTTTGTCATCCATTCATTCTTCACTCGAAATCAGGGGCACCGATGCATTAATTGGAGTTTTATAACAATTGATTGTTTATTTAGGCCTTGATCCTGGGATATCTAATTATGATTGGCTAATAATTAATCATCGTTTTCGATCCCTATAGATTTGATGGCATTTTATTTGACAGCCTTAGAGACAGTTGTAAAAGTCCATTGAGTGATGAGGTGTGGATCTTTACAGCTTAGTAATGCAAATGACCACCCAAATTGAATAATGAGGCTTATACAACTAGCAGCAATTAAAGTGCTTGTTCTCTGGGTGGTTATCTGAACCAAAAATATAAACCATACATAGACAAAAGACAATAGACAGACATACACACACAAACAGTGATGACATCACCCCATAAATCGTTTCCAGCCACTGAAAGTAACATCCAGCCATTCAAGTGGGACTTTATCACAAGCATTAAGGTGTAAGCCTATATTTGGATGTTTTTGTAAATATTTTGTCTTCATGGTAATACTTTCCATTAAGGTAGACTCAGTTTAAAAAGTCAGCATTAATAGGTGGTTTATTAGTGAGTAGTAAACAGTTATAACTCATTGGTTGAAATTGTATACTGTGGTCAACGTTTTGGCGCTTGCTGAATAATGAGATTATAAATGGCTGCATTGTTATTCATCACCACCAGAATAATGATCACACTTTCAACCAATAAAATGTTAGTGGATTTTCAATATTACCAGTGAGTTGTTCTGTAACTGTTTATTACAGATGTATTATCTGATCTTGATTTAAAGAGTTTACATTGTAGCTGATCTCTTCCTGTGTTTTAAACAGTTCCATCTGAGATTGACCAATGAGGTGAACAGCTTGGGCGCGGGCACGTCAGTGTGTGTGTGTACGGACGGGCAGCTCCACATTCGCCAGGTTCTCCACCCCGAAGCTGCGGGCAAGGTAAGGGTACAGGCTGGCAGGGCGGGGTGCACAGTTACCTCCAGCAGAAGCATTTGGTGTTCACAGAACCATAAAGTAATGTGTTTTGTCAGCTGTTCTGGCAAGATCCTGCTCTACATGATGTTGAAATGGGAGGTTGTCTTGACATATTGTCTTGGCTTTGTTTGAACATGAACACACACACACACACACACACACACACACACACACACACACACACACACACACACACACACACACACACACACACACACACACACACACACACACACACACACACACACACACACCGTTCTCCTCATCTAGTATGATATACAGACCCATGGGGAACCTAACTTTATTGACATGAGTAAATATGTAAATGAGGGTAGTAAACAGACAGCGTAGCTCCTGATACGACCCAACACCTAACAGCTGCCAATGGTTGGCTGCACATGTTCTCTTCCTCCTCTACTGTTCAATCAATAATAATATGGTCAGAAGGTTTTTAAAGGGGCATACTACAGTATATTTGGTCCGTGCAAGACTCAAACTCTGGTGATCCAAGCACATGCCACAGTCAGTTCCCCTGGGTTAATGTATGGGACTTTACCCACTGGGCACACACTGGTTGAATCAACGTTGTTTCCACGTCATTTCAATAGAATTACGTTGAACCAACTTGGAATAGACGTTGAATTGACGTCTGTGCCCAGTGCGTAATATCTGCAGTTGTCTTCCTCTGCAGAACCTGGCACTGCCAGAATGTTTCAACTCCTTTTTTGACCTGAGGAAAGAGTTCAGGAAGCACTTCCCCTCTGCAGACACCAAGAACCTGGAGGTGCAGAAAATGGCAGAATGTATCCTTACAACTGAGAAACACAGCAATGACACTCACAGCAATGACACTCACAGCAATGACACTTACAGCGATGACACTCACAGCAATGACACTCACAGCGATGACACTCACAGCGATGACACTCATAGCGATGACACTCACAGCGATGACACTCATAGCGATGACACTCACAGCGATGACACTCATAGCGATGACACCCATAGCGATGACACTCATAGCGATGACACTCACAGCGATGACACCCACAGCAATGACACTCACAGCAATGACACTCATAGCAATGACACTCACAGCAATGACACTCACAGCAATGACACTCATAGCAAAGACACTTGGTTCATTTTACAACCACGCACGCACGAGCACACACACACACGCATTAGCAGCATGAACCTACACTACAGAAGCAGGGTTCATTCATGAACCCTGCTTCTGTAGTGTAGGTTCATGCTGCTAGTGCATGTGTGTGTGTGTGTGTGTGTGTGTGTGTGCTTGCACACGCGCGTGCGTGGTTGTGAGAGAGAGAGAGCACGAGAGTGTGTGATACTGAAGTGAACACACTCCCATGGGGGAGGCGTCTGCAGGCCTCAGGGTGTTGGCTGTGGGACTAGAGGTTTTGAAATGCAAATAGAGACACAATTGACGTGTCTCACTGTAGCTCCAAGAGGAACATGCTGTGTGTTGAGCCAACAGGACCAGCCCTACACACCTACCAGGAAGCAGGACTAACACACACACACACACATGCACACACACACACATGCACACACACACACATGCACACATGCACACATACACATGCACACACACCTTGCTTGCTCCTCTCCTGTAGTTTTCTCCTTGACCACGGTTTCATCAGCTCTCAATATAACTGTGGAGCCAGTAGCCGTCCTGGATCCAACGGCCGTCCTGGATCCAACGGCCGTCCTGGATCCAACAGCCGTGTTGTCACCGGTCACAGCAGCACTGCAGGTCCAGACCATGGCCAACATCGTCCTAGCCCTGCTATTGGAACCCTTATGTGAGTGACACACTAACTTACACAAACTCTGACTTTTCTCACAATGTTGTCGTTGTTGCTTATCTTTGACTTCTGCTCTGGTCTTCTGTTTGTTGTAGGTCACACATTCTCAAACCCAGAGAGAGTCACTGAGAAGTTTGAAAGCGGCACTTGGTAACTAGAGTCGTTAAGATAGATTAGCACTAAGGTAGATGATATGATACTATTTATTGGTGTTCTTACATAGCTGGATGGAGCGGGTGAGTGATTTGATGCTAACTGGTGTGTGTGTGTGTGTGTGTCCGTGTGCACGTGTGTGTGTGTGTAGCAGTAAGATGGAGCGTGTGTGTGACAACACAGTGATCAGAGCGAGGGGGTTGCCATGGCAGTCATCTGACCAGGACATCGCTCGCTTCTTCAGAGGACTCAACATTGCCAAGTATGTGTGTTCAGTGTCTAGTGGTGTGTTGTCTGTTGTGTTTAACTCGTTGCTGTTATGATGGTGTGTAGTGTATTGAAATTGTTTTAATAGCTGTAATGCTGTGTGTTGTCCAGAGGTGGCGCTGCGTTGTGTCTGAACGCCCAGGGTCGGAGGAACGGAGAGGCTATGGTCCGCTTCATCAGTGAAGAGCACAGAGACATGGCCCTGCAGAGACACAAACACCACATGGGCAACAGATACATAGAGGTCGTCTGTTAATAACCTATTATCAACCTATTACTAACCCTAACCCTAACCAACGGTACATAGAGGTAACCTGTTAATAACCTATTACTAACCCTAACCAACGGTACATAGAGGTAACCTGTTAATAACCTATTATCAACCTATTACTGACCCTAACCCTAACCAACGGTACATAGAGGTAACCTGTTAATAACCTATTACTGACCCTAACCAACGATACAAAGAGGTAACCTGTTAATAACCTATCATCAACCTATTACTAACCCTAACCCTAACCAACGATACATAGAGGTGACCTGTTAATAACCTATTATCAACCTATTACTAACCCTAACCCTAACCAACGATGCAAAGAGATAACCTGTTAATAACCTATTACTGACCCTAACCCTAACCAACGATACAAAGAGGTAACCTGTTAATGACCTATTATCAACCTATTACTAACCCTAACCCTAACCAACGATACATAGAGGTAACCTGTTAATAACCATTTATCAACCTTTTACTAACCCTAACCAACGGTACATAGAGGTGACCTGTTAATAACCTATTATCAACCTTTTACTAACCCTAACCAACGGTACATAGACATAACCTGTTAATAACCTATTACTGACCCTAACCCTAACCCTAACCAATGGTACATAGAGGTAACCTGTTAATAACCATTTATCAACCTTTTACTAACCCTAACCAATGGTACATAGACATAACCTGTTAATAACCTATTACTGACCCTAACCCTAACCAACGATACATAGAGGTAACCTGTTAATAACCTATTATCAACCTATTACTAACCCTAACCAACGATACATAGAGGTGACCTGTTAATAACCTATTATCAACCTATTACTAACTCTAACCCTAACCAACGATACATAGAGGTGACCTGTTAATAACCTATTATCAACCTATTACTAACCCTAACCCTAACCAACGATGCAAAGAGATAACCTGTTAATAACCTATTACTGACCCTAACCCTAACCAACGATACAAAGAGGTAACCTGTTAATAACCTATTATCAACCTATTACTAACCCTAACCCTAACCAACGATACATAGATGTAACCTGTTAATAACCATTTATCAACCTTTTACTAACCCTAACCAACGGTACATAGAGGTGACCTGTTAATAACCTATTATCAACCTTTTACTAACCCTAACCAACGGTACATAGACATAACCTGTTAATAACCTATTACTGACCCTAACCCTAACCAATGGTACATAGAGGTAACCTGTTAATAACCATTTATCAACCTTTTACTAACCCTAACCAATGGTACATAGACATAACCTGTTAATAACCTATTACTGACCCTAACCCTAACCAACGATACATAGAGGTAACCTGTTAATAACCTATTATCAACCTATTACTGACCCTTACCCTAACCAACGATACATAGAGGTAACCTGTTAATAACCATTTATCAACCTTTTACTAACCCTAACCAACGGTACATAGAGATAACCTGTTAATAACCTATTACTGACCCTAACCCTAACCAACGATACATAGAGGTGACCTGTTAATAACCTATTATCAACCTTTTACTAACCCTAACCGACGATACATAGAGGTGACCTGTTAATAACCTATTATCAACCTATTCCTAACCCTAACCAAAGGTACATAGAGGTAACCTGTTAATAACCATTTATCAACCTATTATTAACCCTAACCAACGGTACATAGAGGTAACCTGTTAATAACCATTTATCAACCTTTTACTAACCCTAACCGACGATACATAGAGGTAATCTGTTAATAACCATTTATCAACCTTTTACTAACCCTAACACTAACCAACGGTACATAGACATAACCTGTTAATAACCTACTACTGACCCTAACCCTAACCAAAGATACATAGAGGTGACCTGTTAATAATCTATTACTGACCCTAACCAACGATACAAAGAGGTAACCTGTTAATAACCTATTATCAACCTTTTACTAACCCTAACCCTAACCAACGATACAAAGAGGTAACCTGTTAATAACCTATTATCAACCTATTACTAACCCTAACCAACGGTACAAAGAGGTAACCTGTTAATAACCTATTATCAACCTTTTACTAACCCTAACCCTAACCAACGATACAAAGAAGTAACCTGTTAATAACCTATTATCAACCTTTTACTAACCCTAACCAACGATACAAAGAGGTGACCTGTTAATAACCTATTATCAACCTATTACTAACCCTAACCAACGGTACAAAGAGGTAACCTGTTAATAACCTATTACTGACCCTAACCAACGATACATAGAGGTAACCTGTTAATAACCTATTATCAACCTATTACTGACCCTAACCAACGATACAAAGAGGTAACCTGTTAATAACCTATTATCAACCTATTACTAACCCTAACCCTAACCAACGATACAAAGAGGTAACCTGTTAATAACCTATTATCAACCTATTACTGACCCTAACCCTAACCGACGATACATAGAGGTAATCTGTTAATAACCTATTATCAACCTTTTACTAACCCTAACCAACGGTACATAGAGGTAACCTGTTAATAACCTATTACTGACTCTAACCCTAACCAACGGTACATAGAGGTAACCTGTTAATAACCTATTACTAACCCTAACCCTAACCAACTATACCTATCGGTAACCTGT